>NW_017618240.1:0-12534 GCF_001879475.1 Ipomoea nil | reverse complement strand
AAACGAGTACAAGGCCTGGTTGATTGATGTGAATGCAAACCTTCTCGAGAATCGTTCCACAGATATAGCCATTAACGGAAACCCAAATGTACATGTTGGGGAGGAAAGAACTGAGGAACAAAGAGACCAATTGACCACCTCGAGGAACAAAACAACACCTGCACAAGAGGACATGTCACCTCGGGATGAAGCCTCAGGACATGCCGTTCGAAGGAACAGGGAGGAGCAAGCGAGGCAGCGAAGCTCGGACGAGGACGCTGGTAGTGATCAAGATCGCTGTTGGAAACGGCCCAGAGGAGACGATTGAGCCAGGTTAAGCTATCTCCCAAAATTCTTCATTTCTTATATTGTTGAACTTTGGCCTTTGCTAACGTACATGCACTACTTCTTATAGGATCCTGTCGAGCCACAGTCATCAAATCATCAATCTTCAATGGGACAAAGTGACGGACGCTCTAATACCCTTGACCTCGAGGTAGCATCCCACCAGTCAACGCCGCCTTAAACGCAACTCCTCAGGAGACGCAGCCAGAACCGTCACAAGCCTTTATCTTCCCGGGCGAGGAGTCATTTATATCGCAATACATGGATTTCATTGCAGGAGTTTGGAGTAGTATCTGCAGGAAGCTTAACGAGATTCAGCTGAAAAAATCTCCTCTTACCAAGGAAGCGTTGAAAGACGAGTCCAAGAAATGGGACGGGACGGTGTAGACCTATCAACATTGAAGCTACGAGTGGCCGAGTTCTTTGATAAAGCCAAAGGTTACGATCGGGCGCCGTCGCAGCTCTCGAATGCACTGCTCGTTGAAACTCAAGCCGCGAAGCTAGTTCTAACGCAATGTGTCCTTATGGAAGCTCAACAGAAGTGTTCTCAAACCGAAGCGCTTTTTCTTGCCGAACAGAAAACCCTTGGCGACGCAGCCGATCGAAAAACCATCCCGAAGAAAGTGATAAAGGATGCGCAGGAAGAGTTGAAAGCGATTGAAGCCAAGGACCCGGAACTCCAAGACCGTGTGACAAAGGCTCGAGAACAACATAACGCATCGCAAGAGGCCGTGACCACCGCTGAGGAGGAACTTAAACGTATTCGAGACTGCCCCACGTTGACGGATGAAGACGAAGAAAGACTTACTTCAATCAAAAGAGAGCTGGAAGCGTATAAGGAAGATCTCATGAGCTTTAGAATACTTTAGATTTTTTTTTTTTTTTGCTTAGCTCTTTGATTTTCCATTTGTTTACTTGTTTTCGTATTTCGGCTACTTTGTATGAGTTCACTCGGAAACGAGGCTTTCTTTTTTTTTTTTCAACAATACTTGCAAAGTATTTTCTCGATTACAAGTGCAGAAGAGTGTACTTGGAAGAAAGCAACTTGAACACAAACGTGAACAAAAACAACTAAGTCTACACCAAAACGAGTCACTTTAAGTAGAAATCTGCCCAAAGAATTTACTCTTAATTACAACGTGAATAGAGAGGACTAAACTCTCATACATCTACATTGTTTTGAACAAACGTAAAACAAAGGGTTTATTTTAGTTATGACTGAACTCCGAAGAAGTGTTTCTAAGCCGCCTACGTACTCCTGCAAAGGAGATCAAGTCAAACGTAGTTCAAAGGACCATTTGAATAGGTAGGGTCGTTCACAGTTTAAACTCATGCGGGCCAGGAGTTTACCGTACACAGTTTAAGCTCGTGCGGGTCAGGAGCGTCTATGACTTGGGCCCACCCATAGACAGGCGAGATGTTTTAGCAGTTTAACCACGTACTACATTTTTGGTGGATATCATTCATCAACTAGTCCCGTGTGCTTAAGGGTGATAGACCTTTAAGAATTTCCCGTTAATAGGGCCAACTCGCACACCATTTTCATCAATTAGCTTGTAAGCACCTCCTGAGTATGCTTCTTGTACTACGTAAGGTCCATCCCATTTTGGAGTAAACTTGTGCCCAGTTTTCTTTGTAATAATGATAGGCCTACGAACCGCCAACACCTTGTCGCCCACTTGAAATGAGTGAATCCTTACCCTCTTGTTGAAAGCTGTAGAAATTCGAGCTTGATAACATTCTAAACTTTGTTGAGCCCGCAACCTCTTCTCGTCGAGAGCTTCTAACTCTGCCAACCGCAACTTTACATTATCCTCGTCTGTAAGGCCTTCTTGGATAGCTAACCTTAGAGAAGGTATTTGGCGTTCAAGAGGCAAAACTGCTTCAACCCCATATACCAGTGAATATGAAGTGCTTTGTGTTGGTGTACGGTATGTAGTTCTGTATGCCCACAATGCTTCTTCCATCCTCTCTTGCCAATCACGTTTTGACTTCGACACCACTTTTTTAGTAGATTGCATAGAGTTTTGTTAAAAGCCTCGGCAAGTCCATTTGTAGCCGCATAATAAGCTGATGAATTTCTTTGCTCGAACTCAAAAAGTTTGCAGATTTTATCCATCAATTTATTATCAAATGGTTTCCCGTTGTCGGTTAGGATGTACCGAGGGATGCCAAAACGATAGATAATGTGAACTCGGATGAAATCCGCAACATTTTCCTTCTTCACTTCCTTTAAGGCCACTGCTTCAGCCCACTTTGAGAAATAATCGGTGGCTGCTAATATATACGAATGCCCTGCTGATGATTTGGGTGTAATGGGACCAACCACATCGAGCCCCCACGTATCAAATGGCCATGATGCTACCGTTGGATGTAGCGGTTCAGGAGGTTGATGGATAAAGTTCGCATGGAATTGACATTCTTGACATCTACGTGCATAGTCTATGCAATCCTTCACCATCGTAGGCCAGTAGTAACCCATCCTTTTGATGTGAAAATGTAACTTAGGACCAGATTGATGAGCACCACACACTCCAGAGTGAGCCTCCTCCATCGCTTGTAAAGCTTTCTCTTCACCTAAACATCGAAGAAATACACCATCAAAAGAGCGCCGATATAACGCATCCTTGAAATATATGAAGCGAGGAGCCCGACGTCTTACATCTACCCTCCTACGAGGGTCTTGAGGTAACTTCCCATCAACAAGGTAGTCAATCAATGATTGCCTCCAATCATCTTTATCTACCTCATAGACAGAGGCAGTCGGGAGTTCAACAATGTCGTCAAGAGAGCCATCGTCTTCAAAGATTGGAGGAACCACCCATTTTTGGCACACGCGCAATCGAGCCTCATCTATAGGATGGGATACAGTTGAAGCTAAAGCGGCTAGGGCATCGGCTTGCTTATTCTGTTTCCTTGGGATGTGTTCAATTGTAGCATCTCCCAGCCAATGCAGGAGCATTTTTGCGTAACTGTTGTATGGAATCAACTCTGGTTTCTTTACTTCATAAACCCCAAGTACTTGGTTGACAATCAGCTTGGAGTCCCCATATATATTAACCCTTAGCTGCTTCATATCAGCTGCAATTTCAAGTCCCAAAATGAGTGCTTGATACTTGGCAACATTGTTCGAGCAGCGTTCCGTCAAGGTAAATGAATAAGGAAGCGCTTCCCCTTCCGGTGCAACAAAGACAACTCCAGCCTGCCCCCTCTTTGTGTGCCGCTCCATCAAAGTACATCTTCCATGGAGGTAAAACTTCAACCACAAGCACATCCTCATGAGGTAGGTCACTGGACAACTCCCATTCAGCAGGAATTGGATGATCAGCCAGGAAATCTGCTAAGGCTAGCCCCTTGATGGATTTCTGTGGTACATAAGTGATCTCAAACTGTTGAAATAATAAATACCACCTCGCAAGTTGATCGGAAAGAACAACCTTTGCCATGACATACTTCACTGGGTTTGCCTTGGAAACTAGTCGAATTGTATGCGCTTCAAAATAGTGCTTGAGTTTTCGGATTGCGAATACAAGGGCCAAACACAACTTCTCAATCGGTAGATATTTGAGCTCATTTGACGTCATCATTCTACTTAAATAATAAAGGGCATTTTCTTTCCCATTATCATTTTCTTGTGCAAGTAAAGCACCCACAGAGCTTTCTTGGGCGGAGATGTAAAGGATCAACGAGCGTCCTGGAATTGGAGCCGTTAGCATAGGCAGCTTCATTAAATAGGACTTGATGCTTTGGAATGCGTTCTTGCAGGCCTCATCCCATACAAACGGGACACCCTTCTTCATTAATCGGCTAAAGGGCTGACATCTTCCTGCTAGGTTTGATATGAATCTTCTTATATAAGCCAACTTCCCTTGCAAGCTTTTAAGCTCATGAAGGTTCTGTGGCTCAGGCATCTTCATTATAGCGTCAATCTTTGCTTGTTCAATCTCAATGCCCCTATGTCGAACAGTAAACCCAAGGAATTTTCCGGCAGCAACCCCGAAAGCACACTTCAGGGGGTTCATTTTGAGTTGAAACTTCCATAAGCGGTCAAAGACTTGTCTTAGATGCATCATGTGATCTGTGCGAAGTTTCGACTTCACAACCAGGTCATCTACGTAACATTCCACCATTTTATGCAGCATGTCATCAAATATAGTCTGCATGGCCCTTTGGTATGTAGCACCAGCATTTTTCAGACCAAAGGGCATCACTTTGTAGCAGTAGATACCTTTTGGTGTACGAAACGCTGTAAACTCCTCATCTTCTGGCGCCATGCGGATTTGATTGTAACCGGATGAGCCATCCATGAATGACATGATCTCGTGTCCAGTTACGGCATCTATCATTAACTCTGTGATAGGGAGTGGGAAGTCATCTTTCGGGCATGCAACGTTAAGATCTCGGAAGTCTACGCACACACGGATCTGGCCATTCTTCTTGCGCACAGGAACAATGCTGGATATCCAGGTTGGGTATTTAACTTCGCGAATGAAACCAGCCTCTATAAGCTTGTTGACTTCTGCTTCGATTGAGGGAATGAGCTCGGGGCGAAAGCGCCGTTGAGCTTGCTTAATAGGGCGACACCCCTTTTTCACTGCCAAGCGGTGCACGGCTACCTTTGGGTCCAACCCTAGCATCTCTTTGTATGTCCATGCAAATACATCAATATATTCTTTCAAAAGTGTGACATATATTTCTTCATCTTCGTTGGAAAGGAGTGAACTAATGAAGATGGGTCGAGGACTTTCGGGAGTTCCTAGATCCACCTCTTTTAGTTCGTCCACTGCGGCTTGTACCCCTTCTTCTAACTCTTGAGGCGCATCCTCTGTGTCCTCACCCTCGGTTGGAGTCTCATCGTATAATGTTATATGAAATGACGATGCCATCTCATCTTGACTTGGCGTTGCCTCACAACTTGGACCAATGTTTTCTTGATTCCTTCCTTGCACTTGGGTGTGTACAATGGTTCTTGGTTGGACTTTCAAAACTTCACCATACGAGACATGAATATCAACTTCTCGTCTCATACGAGACGGAACGACACTCCTGAGCCTTTTTGAGGGTTCTATTTTAGTAGGAGGGTTGGTTTGCTCTTTTGAACTCTGAGTAGGCCCGATTCTGTCATGTACTGATTTTCTCTTAGCCGGTTTGGGATTCGGCCCAAGTCTACGGAAGACTGATTGTCGTGATTCTACATCTCCAATTCTATCAAAAACAGACTGCTTCTTGTCACTTTCTTCCTCATCTGTAGAAGTGATGCAATTACTTGTGGCTCTGTTTATGAATATTCGCACTGGCTTAGGGGGAACATAACCCAACCCTTTCTGTTCATGCGGTTCCTGCTGATTTGACTTGCCTTTCCCACCAGCTTCTGGGATGAGTTTCCCCAGCTTCTCTGGCTCTTTGGGATTATATCCCGCTTTGAAGAGAAGTTTATAAGCATTAGGGTCGAAGCCGCCAGTGCGCTTAGCGGGCACTGTTTGACTTGTCTCAACTTGAACTTCATCTTTAAGCGGTTTAACTGGAGCTGCTTTTAATGTTTCAATCCTTGCAAGTGGGAACACAAGTTCCTTGTCGCAATGAGCTTGGTCTACAACCTGCTTGCCTTTCCACTTTGGATCAAGAGGCGTGTCAACATTGCTTTGCTCAGCCTCCTCTACAACTTGTTTCTTCAAGTAAAACTTTGCATCCGCAAAGTATGATTCTGCTTCGATGAATGGCGTTTCATCAGCGACTACTTTTTCTATCACCCCGCCTTTTTCAAACATGAGGCATTGGTGCCAGGACGAGGGAACTACTCCATTCTCATGTATCCAAGGCCGGCCAGCAGCAAGTTGTAAGACGTCCTTGCATCTATCACATAACATAGTGTACTCGAGTTTAGTGTCCCGATCCTGAGGTCGAGTCTGATGGTACAGAGCGCTCTTTGTCCGCCTTGATTAAATCCTTGAATCATTAAGCGGCTTTGAGAGAGCTCATCCGTGGAGATGCCAAGTTCTTTCATAGCTCGGAGTGATAGAATGTTCACAGCCGACCCCTGATCAATCAAAATCCTTTTAATCTTTTGCTCGCGGGCATAACCTTCAACAAACAACGGACGATTATGTGGTGTACCACCAAGCAATAGATCCTCATCTTTAAAAGTTATCTCGGCGGTATAAGACGCGGCTTTGTGGACTTAAACCTGCGTCGCCTCCTTCAATCACGGGGAATGAACATTCCCCTCTTCACATGTCTCCCTTTAATATTCGAGCGGGTTCTAGGAATATTTGTAACATGCGGAGGAAGCGCCTTTGGCATGTATTGAGCCAAGGCAACTGGTGGTCGAGGCTCGTCGGGACGTCCTTTCATCTTTTGTGTCATACGCGGGGTCCCTTGCTGGGTTTCTCTCAACCCATCGCTTTGTTATTCTCTTCAAAGATCTAACGTGTCCAGCATTGTTCCTTTGTTTTTTGGCGGGTAACAATTACCCAATCCTTCTCGTATACCGGATTGACCTGTGGTAACTCCGGTTGTTGCCTAGTAGCATGTTTCACAATGAATGGAAGCGGGCGTTTGTATTGCTTGCCCCCATCTTCTTCATCACTCTCTACAACAACGGAGCGGAACCTTCCGTATGAAATTTGGTTGGTGCTGGCAGTTGCATCAGCCAGCTCAATCTTTCCATCACGAGCAAGCCCCATCACCTTATCTTTAAAGACAAAACATTTTTCAATTGGATGTCCGAGGAGACGATGATACATGCAATAGTTGGGGTCGTCTACCTTAGAAGCTTCTTCAGGACGCTTCATCTCCGGTAATTCAATTACTTGAGTTTAAACAACTCATCAAACATGGGTGAAACAATCAGAATCCAGGAATGGATACTGTTTTTGCTGCATCTCTTCAATGATCTAGTACCCCGAGATGGGCGGGAAAATGACCTCGGCCTTGGATTTTCAGTCACTTTAGTGAAAACCTGCATTGGTGATGCTCTCACGTTCATGGCCTCCTTCTTTTCTTGCTTCGGGAAGGGCTTGCCCCCTTTCTTGAATTCTTGTTTTTACAGGTGCCTTGGATGAGTTAGGGATACTTGACATGCCGAGGCCCTCCATTGGCTTCAATACTCAACTCCATGTCGTGAGCACGACTGGATAGTTCTTTCAAATGTTCCTAGGCTTGATTCCTTGCAAGATATAAGAGAGCTCGAAGTGGCATCCCTTGGATGCACATTTCAATTGCGGAGCTTTGTGATATTCTCTCTTTACAGTTTAAGACACAACTCCCTCCATCTTTCTATGTAAGCGCCCGCTCACTCACCCTTCCATTGGTGAGTAGTGGTGAGTTCCAAGAAGCTGACAGTCCTCCTTGTGCTATAAAAGCGGGTCAAAAACTCGCGCTCCATATCATTCCAGGCTATCAATGCAACCATGCTCCATGTCGGTGTACCAATTAAAGGCAGTGCGTTTTAGAGAGCGGACGAACTGCTTAACAAGGAGGTCTCCATATGTTCCTGCATCATTACAAGTTTCAATGAAGTGGGCGATGTGCTGCCTCGGGTTACCTTTTCCATCAAACTGCTGGAACTTGGGAGGTTGATAGCCTAGCGGCATTTTCATTTCTTCAATTCTCTGAGTGTATGGCTTAGTGTAAGTATATGAAGATTGTGTTCCCTCGAGCTTCCCTTTAATTGCTCCCATGATGTAGTCGTTCAACTGCTCGACATGTATCATGCCCTCAGAAATTGGAATACTTTTCTCGGGCGGTGGTGGACGAGAGATCGTCTCTTCCATTCTTGGCCTACTTTGATGACGCGGTGACTCGACATCAATCTCATCTTCTTGGTTTGAGGCTGCTTCCCGGGAAGCTCGACTTGTTTCGCGCGTTTCTCCCGCTTTCAACCTTTTCACTGAGCTCATTGATTCTCGTCTCTTGGTTATGCATAAATGTAGTTATCCCCTCAAGAGCTTTGGCGATGTTGGCTAATTGTTCCTCCACCGAAGCCCGCGTTCGTTGTCATAGAGGGCATGATTGTGTATATGTGATTCCATTCCGGTGAGGTTCTCTGCGGAAGTAATGACTGTGATGAGCTTCCACTGCTTGGAGTTTTATTCGGGGGAGTAGGGCTCGCCGGACTCTTGTTGCTGGGACCTCCTTCACTTGTAGGATTGTTGTTGGGAGCTCCTTTCACTCAAAGGATTCTTTGCTGCCACAACCTCCATTGTAGTGGATGACCCCTTGTTACGTATAGCTCTGCGTGGCATGGTGGAGCTTCTGTCAATCCTTCGAACGATGTGGCGAGCGAGGTCCTGGGCCCCGTGCAGCTGCACGCCCAGGTTCCTCACTCGGTTCCGAGTCATTGCTCCTCTCCACGTTTTGACTGTCACCGGAACCGCACGGATGATGCTTTGGAGCGGGTAGCTTGAGCGTAGGTCATCTTGGAGGAGGAATTTCTCGATGCCATTTTTGGATTCCTTCCGTATAGAGCCCGCGAATCAACAGTGAAGAGATGAGAGGTAGAGTGGTCCACTGGGTGTGCAAAATCTGTAACACAAAAAAGCAACTTTGTATATATTCACAAAATTCCGTGTACAGCGTGTGTATAATTCAATGCATGTACAAAATCTCTGTCTAGTCCTCTGATTCTTCACTGACGTTATCTATTGAAGTGCCTCCGGGATTCAAATAGCGTAGCCTCCAGGATTTAATTGGCGCGTGCCTCCGGGATTTAATTGGCGTGGCTTCCGGGATTTAATTGACGTGACTTCCAACAACGAGCGTCCAAGAACTTAGAAGTAATCAATCCTGCAAAATTTCAAAAACACATGCAATGGACTCAAGCCGCCTGAAGGTCCTCAAATGCATTCAAAAGGCTTCAAGATCTTCGAGACAATCAATTCTGCAAAGCTCCAAAGTACCTGCAAAATATTCAAAAGATGCCTCCACGCCTTCAAGCGTTCTTCAAATGCTCTCAACTCCTTAAGTCTTCAAGTTGTTCAATGCCCTCAAGCTCTAAGCCTTCGAGTTCTTCAAGCTTTCAAGTGTGTTTTGGAATGAAAATGAAGGCTCTATTTATACTAGAAGCCTAACCAACATTGCTCAACAAACTCCCCATTTAATTAATTAATTAATTAATTAATTAATTAATTAGGAAAATGAACCTTGTCCAAGATCAAGTCCAGGTTCATTATTGTATAATCTAATTCAAATTCAAATTAATATAATTATCAAATTCAAATATAATAAAATTAATATTATATTTAAATTATTTAAAATTATAATTATAATTTAAATTCAAACATGAAATGGGCTTGGGCCAATTAATTAATTAATTCAATAGCCCAAATCTTATTTAATTGGACTAATTAAATCAATTTAATTTCTATGATCCAATTAATTAAATTGGCCCAATAACCAATCCCAATGTCGGTCCAATAACCATTTATCAGTCCGTTTGTCGGGTTCAAATTTTCTGTGTCTACAGTATGTAAGCGAATTTACGTCATGAAGATGTGTGTTAATGTCAATAAACATTAATAATCAGTTAGCTTTAATTTTTTTTTTTTTTTGGTTAATGAAAATAGTGAGTTTTTGGTTAAATGATGGTGTGTGTTATTATGTATGTTATTATGTAGATTTTAATGAAAATAATGAGTTTTAGTTTATTTATAAAAACCAGAATATCACAATAATTTAAGAGAGAAGGTTTTTATTTTTAAAGTGGTGAGTTCAAGAAGTTATATTCATTACATGGATTGCAATGGAAGAGTCAAAATTGTTTTTCACACCACATTGATTGTTACTTTACTTGAAAAACATGACGCTAAAAAAGGTGAAAATGAAATCAATTTTGCGGGACAAGTGAACTAGTCAAGGTGCATGTGTGCACTCGTGTGATCTGAAATGGTGCACAGTACTTGGATGGTCACATGTTACGAGTTGTGCACCAGAATGTTTCGTCAATGTGTAAGGAATGAACTAAAACAATTAATGGAAGGAAACATCACCTTAAACTGTTCTTTTAATAAAAACAAAACAAAATACGGAACCGTTATAGTGCAAGGAAAATTAAAACAAAATGAGAACAATAAAAAAGTATTGACAATAAAAATAACATAATGGGTAAATAAAGAGAAACAAAATATTATTTGACCCATGCACAAAGGCGAGTGGGAATACCCTCTGTGACAGTGATTCACAATTACTGAAACCAGTAATGCACAGCCCTTAAAAGCAAACTACAACAACCCTCTAAGACAAAGATGCACAGTGGCTAAAGCCAATAATGCACAGGCAGTATAGCAGTCTTGTACATTGCTACCCGCATCAGGAGAAAATTAAAAAAACCAATGGAAACACACTGACAAAGACGAATTAAAAAGAGTGACGAAAATGCTTTAAGTTACTATCCAAAATATTTCGGTCAAAAGTCCCAATTAACCTCAAGAGTTACGTGGCTATACCATTCTTGCCAAGCTGCTTTCAAATGTGCACAAATAACCAACTTTTAAAAGTGTGCAAACAAATAAAAATATGGAAACCCTAGTAATTAAGAGCGAGTAATTAACTTATGATCAAGTAGCCATATTTGCTGGACAAACGTAATACTTGACGAAGCACAATGTTGCGAAAAAAACACCAAAACTCATTGACAATGAATATATACAGAAAGCAAACACACTACCCGTTAAAAATAAAACAACGAACTACAAACACAAAGCAAACAGAAACCGTTGAACAATGCACATCCCCAAAACCACAATGATTGAAATTAGCAAGAAAACACCCTAAACGCACAATTACAGTGAACACCAATGTACGACACATGTCTAATACATAAAATATGAACACAGAGACATACTTGGCGAATCCATAGACCCAAAATCTCCACAAAACGAACTCAAGAACAATATGAGAAGGCAAAATCCCACGTCAAAACACAAAGAAACACAACTAACAAAAATGAAAAAGATAAAAAACATATAAAATGTGAATGCAGAATCGCAAATGGCATCACACCATATCCTTAATTACCATTATTAAACAACCTAAAAACATGCAAATTACGCTAATTAACGGAAATAGAAAAAGTAATAAAAAACAAAGACAAAAACACCCCCAACATATACTGAAGGTAAAACAATTAAAAAGGAAAAAATTATAACCAAAAAAAAATTAGCCACACATCACGCAAAGATCAAATGTTAATATTAATCCACAGTCCTCATGTAAGAAAGTGTCCTCATTTGATCCTTTGTCTCACACACACACACACACACACACACACACACATATATATATATATATATAGGCTTCGAATCCGGTGCACCCCCTCTAATAGATGAGACCATGAGGCCTCCTAATATCCATTGATTCAATTTTCATCAATGGTTGAGATTATAAGATATTAGGGTAGTAATTAAGGACATTTTCCAATGTAAAGGATATATTAGTAATTGTAATTCTAATTTATTTATGGACATAATATTATTGGAATCTGTAGCATTAAATTAGGGAGTTTGTGGATGGAAATTAATACCTTGAATTACTACAAAGGCTGATGATGTGAACTTGGCGTGAACAAGGCTTGAGGAGAAAACGAACGGGTAAGTGCATTTACGTGCCATCGTCTGTGCATACACTGAATATTGGGTTTTTTTCGTTGGGATGGTGGGAGGGGGGTGGGGGTTGGTGACGAACTAGAATATTTGTTATGTGTGTAGCGTGTGCGTGTTCAGTTGGTGAACAAACTATTTTTTTTTCTTTTTTTAGGCGGGTGCACCACTGTTTTCGTGTTGATGCGTTTTTTCGGGGTTGCCTTGTTTGGTGTGGTTGTTTGTGCGTAACAGTGTCTTACCGTGTGCAAGATAGGGTGTGATTTAGTGCTAATTGGCAATATTATTTATATTTTCCTGTCTTTCGCATTTAGTTTATTTGTGTTTCTGTTGTTAGGTTGATGCGTGTGTGTTGTTTGGTTGGTGCGTGAACCAAGCGATTCTTGAGCAAGAATGTTTAATTAAAATTAGATGACCTAAAATTGATTGAGAACTGGATCCGTGTGTAAATTAATTTAGTTCTAGATACAGACATTTGCTTTGGAACTTTGTGCATTTTTGGCAATGAACTTTGTATCATGTGGTCCGCGTCGTTTTTTTAGTTTTGTGTCTTTATTGCAGATCTTCCTGACCTATAGAAAGCTAGAGGAAATTAACACAATACTATGAATCTTCC
>NW_017618239.1:0-9316 GCF_001879475.1 Ipomoea nil | reverse complement strand
ATGAAGCTTCTTTGAAGGGGGAGAGGATGTGACACCCCCAAAAATCCACATTTCAATCCATGAATAAATTGAGTAATTAATTCTATATCTTTTGAGGAATTGATTCCTAAAATCCTGATTTTTAATACTCAGGGACTAGAATTTGACTAGTCAACCTTTAAGTGTTGTACCTTGTGCTCTGAGGGGAGTTCCCTTGTTCCTTACACTTTCTAAGGGTTAGTAAGGGTATCCTTGTCTTTTCACGAAGAGTTAGTATTGTAACCTAACCTAGAAGACTTCTTCATTTCATTCCTTACAATTCCTAGAAAAATATCTCTACCTTCTCTCTAGAAAAGAAGTGTAGCTTATTCTCCAAGCCAAGTTGAGACCCTGTCAAGATTCCAAGTTTTGCTTCCAAGATTCAACATTTCACCTATTTGGGCATCTAGGAGGGTAAGATCTAAGCTTGTCTTGTGTTTTTGGTTCCATCTAAGTTGTCTTTTTCTTAAAGGTAGGATCTTTATGATCTTTTGGTTTTATCTTGAAGTGGGTTTGGAAAGTGACCCTAGTGGAGAGCTTGTTGTGGTGTAAAGTGAAGTCTTTTGGTCTTCAAGAGGTAACCCATGCTCTACAAAACCTATTTGCTTACCTATATGTGATTTCTTGGATTCTACTTGTGTTTGCTATGAAATGTGAGGGTTTATGCATTTATCTTGTGATATTGCATATCTAGAGCTTGTGTTTAGGGTTCCTTTGTGTCATTGCTTGGCATTTTACATGGTTCAAGTCATTTTGTTGTGTTGGGTGAGACTTGGCATGTTTTGGACTTGAATTTGAAATGCCTTCTTCCTTGCCTTGGGAATCCTTGTGAGTACTTTTGGAGTCTTTGACCAAAAGAGTTGTTCTTAAATTTCTTGTCACAATTTCGTTTCCTTGTTACCATTCGCTTTTAATTCGTCGTACCCAAGCTTCGGGATGAAGCTTCTTTGAAGGGGAGAGGATGTGACACCCCAAAATCCACATTTCAATCCATGAATAAATTGAGTAATTAATTCTATATCTTTTGAGGAATTGATTCCTAAAATCCTGATTTTTAATACTCAGGGACTAGAATTTGACTAGTCAACCTTTAAGTTGTGTTGTACCTTGTGCTTTGAGGGGAGTTCCCTTGTTCCTTACACTTTCTAAGGGTTAGTAAGGGTATCCTTGTCTTTTCACGAAGAGTTAGTATTGTAACCTAACCTAGAAGACTTCTTCATTTCATTCCTTACAATTCCTAGAAAAATATCTCTACCTTCTCTCTAGAAAAGAAGTGTAGCTTATTCTCCAAGCCAAGTTGAGACCCTTGTCAAGATTCCAAGTTTTGCTTCCAAGATTCAACATTTCACCTATTTGGGCATCTAGGAGGGTAAGATCTAAGCTTGTCTTGTGTTTTTGGTTCCATCTAAGTTGTCTTTTTCTTAAAGGTAGGATCTTTATGATCTTTTGGTTTTATCTTGAAGTGGGTTTGGAAAGTGACCCTAGTGGAGAGCTTGTTGTGGTGTAAAGTGAAGTCTTTTGGTCTTCAAGAGGTAACCCATGCTCTACAAAACCTATTTGCTTACCTATATGTGATTTCTTGGATTCTACTTGTGTTTTGCTATGAAATGTGAGGGTTTATGCATTTATCTTGTGATATTGCATATCTAGAGCTTGTGTTTAGGGTTCCTTTGTGTCATTGCTTGGCATTTTACATGGTTCAAGTCATTTTGTTGTGTTGGGTGAGACTTGGCATGTTTTGGACTTGAATTTGAAATGCCTTCTTGGAATCCTTGTGAGTACTTTTGGAGTCTTTGACCAAAAGAGTTGTTCTTAAATTTCTTGTCACAATTTCGTTTCCTTGTTACCATTCGCTTTTAATTCGTCGTACCCAAGCTTCGGGATGAAGCTTCTTTGAAGGGGGAGAGGATGTGACACCCCAAAAATCCACATTTCAATCCATGAATAAATTGAGTAATTAATTCTATATCTTTTGAGGAATTGATTCCTAAAATCCTGATTTTTAATACTCAGGGACTAGAATTTGACTAGTCAACCTTTAAGTTGTGTTGTACCTTGTGCTTTGAGGGGAGTTCCCTTGTTCCTTACACTTTCTAAGGGTTAGTAAGGGTATCCTTGTCTTTTCACGAAGAGTTAGTATTGTAACCTAACCTAGAAGACTTCTTCATTTCATTCCTTACAATTCCTAGAAAAATATCTCTACCTTCTCTCTAGAAAAGAAGTGTAGCTTATTCTCCAAGCCAAGTTGAGACCCTTGTCAAGATTCCAAGTTTTGCTTCCAAGATTCAACATTTCACCTATTTGGGCATCTAGGAGGGTAAGATCTAAGCTTGTCTTGTGTTTTTGGTTCCATCTAAGTTGTCTTTTTCTTAAAGGTAGGATCTTTATGATCTTTTGGTTTTATCTTGAAGTGGGTTTGGAAAGTGACCCTAGTGGAGAGCTTGTTGTGGTGTAAAGTGAAGTCTTTTGGTCTTCAAGAGGTAACCCATGCTCTACAAAACCTATTTGCTTACCTATATGTGATTTCTTGGATTCTACTTGTGTTTTGCTATGAAATGTGAGGGTTTATGCATTTATCTTGTGATATTGCATATCTAGAGCTTGTGTTTAGGGTTCCTTTGTGTCATTGCTTGGCATTTTACATGGTTCAAGTCATTTTGTTGTGTTGGGTGAGACTTGGCATGTTTTGGACTTGAATTTGAAATGCCTACTTGGGAATCCTTGTGAGTACTTTTGGAGTCTTTGACCAAAAGAGTTGTTCTTAAATTTCTTGTCACAATTTCGTTTCCTTGTTACCATTCGCTTTTAATTCGTCGTACCCAAGCTTCGGGGATGAAGCTTCTTTGAAGGGGAGAGGATGTGACACCCCAAAAATCCACATTTCAATCCATGAATAAATTGAGTAATTAATTCTATATCTTTTGAGGAATTGATTCCTAAAATCCTGATTTTTAATACTCAGGGACTAGAATTTGACTAGTCAACCTTTAAGTTGTGTTGTACCTTGTGCTTTGAGGGGAGTTCCCTTGTTCCTTACACTTTCTAAGGGTTAGTAAGGGTATCCTTGTCTTTTCACGAAGAGTTAGTATTGTAACCTAACCTAGAAGACTTCTTCATTTCATTCCTTACAATTCCTAGAAAAATATCTCTACCTTCTCTCTAGAAAAGAAGTGTAGCTTATTCTCCAAGCCAAGTTGAGACCCTTGTCAAGATTCCAAGTTTTGCTTCCAAGATTCAACATTTCACCTATTTGGGCATCTAGGAGGGTAAGATCTAAGCTTGTCTTGTGTTTTTGGTTCCATCTAAGTTGTCTTTTTCTTAAAGGTAGGATCTTTATGATCTTTTGGTTTTATCTTGAAGTGGGTTTGGAAAGTGACCCTAGTGGAGAGCTTGTTGTGGTGTAAAGTGAAGTCTTTTGGTCTTCAAGAGGTAACCCATGCTCTACAAAACCTATTTGCTTACCTATATGTGATTTCTTGGATTCTACTTGTGTTTTGCTATGAAATGTGAGGGTTTATGCATTTATCTTGTGATATTGCATATCTAGAGCTTGTGTTTAGGGTTCCTTTGTGTCATTGCTTGGCATTTTACATGGTTCAAGTCATTTTGTTGTGTTGGGTGAGACTTGGCATGTTTTGGACTTGAATTTGAAATGCCTACTTGGGAATCCTTGTGAGTACTTTTGGAGTCTTTGACCAAAAGAGTTGTTCTTAAATTTCTTGTCACAATTTCGTTTCCTTGTTACCATTCGCTTTTAATTCGTCGTACCCAAGCTTCGGGATGAAGCTTCTTTGAAGGGGGAGAGGATGTGACACCCCAAAAATCCACATTTCAATCCATGAATAAATTGAGTAATTAATTCTATATCTTTTGAGGAATTGATTCCTAAAATCCTGATTTTTAATACTCAGGGACTAGAATTTGACTAGTCAACCTTTAAGTTGTGTTGTACCTTGTGCTTTGAGGGGAGTTCCCTTGTTCCTTACACTTTCTAAGGGTTAGTAAGGGTATCCTTGTCTTTTCACGAAGAGTTAGTATTGTAACCTAACCTAGAAGACTTCTTCATTTCATTCCTTACAATTCCTAGAAAAATATCTCTACCTTCTCTCTAGAAAAGAAGTGTAGCTTATTCTCCAAGCCAAGTTGAGACCCTTGTCAAGATTCCAAGTTTTGCTTCCAAGATTCAACATTTCACCTATTTGGGCATCTAGGAGGGTAAGATCTAAGCTTGTCTTGTGTTTTTGGTTCCATCTAAGTTGTCTTTTTCTTAAAGGTAGGATCTTTATGATCTTTTGGTTTTATCTTGAAGTGGGTTTGGAAAGTGACCCTAGTGGAGAGCTTGTTGTGGTGTAAAGTGAAGTCTTTTGGTCTTCAAGAGGTAACCCATGCTCTACAAAACCTATTTGCTTACCTATATGTGATTTCTTGGATTCTACTTGTGTTTTGCTATGAAATGTGAGGGTTTATGCATTTATCTTGTGATATTGCATATCTAGAGCTTGTGTTTAGGGTTCCTTTGTGTCATTGCTTGGCATTTTACATGGTTCAAGTCATTTTGTTGTGTTGGGTGAGACTTGGCATGTTTTGGACTTGAATTTGAAATGCCTTACTTGGGAATCCTTGTGAGTACTTTTGGAGTCTTTGACCAAAAGAGTTGTTCTTAAATTTCTTGTCACAATTTCGTTTCCTTGTTACCATTCGCTTTTAATTCGTCGTACCCAAGCTTCGGGATGAAGCTTCTTTGAAGGGGAGAGGATGTGACACCCCAAAAATCCACATTTCAATCCATGAATAAATTGAGTAATTAATTCTATATCTTTTGAGGAATTGATTCCTAAAATCCTGATTTTTAATACTCAGGGACTAGAATTTGACTAGTCAACCTTTAAGTTGTGTTGTACCTTGTGCTTTGAGGGGAGTTCCCTTGTTCCTTACACTTTCTAAGGGTTAGTAAGGGTATCCTTGTCTTTTCACGAAGAGTTAGTATTGTAACCTAACCTAGAAGACTTCTTCATTTCATTCCTTACAATTCCTAGAAAAATATCTCTACCTTCTCTCTAGAAAAGAAGTGTAGCTTATTCTCCAAGCCAAGTTGAGACCCTTGTCAAGATTCCAAGTTTTGCTTCCAAGATTCAACATTTCACCTATTTGGGCATCTAGGAGGGTAAGATCTAAGCTTGTCTTGTGTTTTTGGTTCCATCTAAGTTGTCTTTTTCTTAAAGGTAGGATCTTTATGATCTTTTGGTTTTATCTTGAAGTGGGTTTGGAAAGTGACCCTAGTGGAGAGCTTGTTGTGGTGTAAAGTGAAGTCTTTTGGTCTTCAAGAGGTAACCCATGCTCTACAAAACCTATTTGCTTACCTATATGTGATTTCTTGGATTCTACTTGTGTTTTGCTATGAAATGTGAGGGTTTATGCATTTATCTTGTGATATTGCATATCTAGAGCTTGTGTTTAGGGTTCCTTTGTGTCATTGCTTGGCATTTTACATGGTTCAAGTCATTTTGTTGTGTTGGGTGAGACTTGGCATGTTTTGGACTTGAATTTGAAATGCCTTCTTCCTTGCCTTGGGAATCCTTGTGAGTACTTTTGGAGTCTTTGACCAAAAGAGTTGTTCTTAAATTTCTTGTCACAATTTCGTTTCCTTGTTACCATTCGCTTTTAATTCGTCGTACCCAAGCTTCGGGGATGAAGCTTCTTTGAAGGGGAGAGGATGTGACACCCAAAAATCCACATTTCAATCCATGAATAAATTGAGTAATTAATTCTATATCTTTTGAGGAATTGATTCCTAAAATCCTGATTTTTAATACTCAGGGACTAGAATTTGACTAGTCAACCTTTAAGTTGTGTTGTACCTTGTGCTTTGAGGGGAGTTCCCTTGTTCCTTACACTTTCTAAGGGTTAGTAAGGGTATCCTTGTCTTTTCACGAAGAGTTAGTATTGTAACCTAACCTAGAAGACTTCTTCATTTCATTCCTTACAATTCCTAGAAAAATATCTCTACCTTCTCTCTAGAAAAGAAGTGTAGCTTATTCTCCAAGCCAAGTTGAGACCCTTGTCAAGATTCCAAGTTTTGCTTCCAAGATTCAACATTTCACCTATTTGGGCATCTAGGAGGGTAAGATCTAAGCTTGTCTTGTGTTTTTGGTTCCATCTAAGTTGTCTTTTTCTTAAAGGTAGGATCTTTATGATCTTTTGGTTTTATCTTGAAGTGGGTTTGGAAAGTGACCCTAGTGGAGAGCTTGTTGTGGTGTAAAGTGAAGTCTTTTGGTCTTCAAGAGGTAACCCATGCTCTACAAAACCTATTTGCTTACCTATATGTGATTTCTTGGATTCTACTTGTGTTTTGCTATGAAATGTGAGGGTTTATGCATTTATCTTGTGATATTGCATATCTAGAGCTTGTGTTTAGGGTTCCTTTGTGTCATTGCTTGGCATTTTACATGGTTCAAGTCATTTTGTTGTGTTGGGTGAGACTTGGCATGTTTTGGACTTGAATTTGAAATGCCTTCTTCCTTGCCTTGGGAATCCTTGTGAGTACTTTTGGAGTCTTTGACCAAAAGAGTTGTTCTTAAATTTCTTGTCACAATTTCGTTTCCTTGTTACCATTCGCTTTTAATTCGTCGTACCCAAGCTTCGGGGATGAAGCTTCTTTGAAGGGGAGAGGATGTGACACCCCAAAAATCCACATTTCAATCCATGAATAAATTGAGTAATTAATTCTATATCTTTTGAGGAATTGATTCCTAAAATCCTGATTTTTAATACTCAGGGACTAGAATTTGACTAGTCAACCTTTAAGTTGTGTTGTACCTTGTGCTTTGAGGGGAGTTCCCTTGTTCCTTACACTTTCTAAGGGTTAGTAAGGGTATCCTTGTCTTTTCACGAAGAGTTAGTATTGTAACCTAACCTAGAAGACTTCTTCATTTCATTCCTTACAATTCCTAGAAAAATATCTCTACCTTCTCTCTAGAAAAGAAGTGTAGCTTATTCTCCAAGCCAAGTTGAGACCCTTGTCAAGATTCCAAGTTTTGCTTCCAAGATTCAACATTTCACCTATTTGGGCATCTAGGAGGGTAAGATCTAAGCTTGTCTTGTGTTTTTGGTTCCATCTAAGTTGTCTTTTTCTTAAAGGTAGGATCTTTATGATCTTTTGGTTTTATCTTGAAGTGGGTTTGGAAAGTGACCCTAGTGGAGAGCTTGTTGTGGTGTAAAGTGAAGTCTTTTGGTCTTCAAGAGGTAACCCATGCTCTACAAAACCTATTTGCTTACCTATATGTGATTTCTTGGATTCTACTTGTGTTTTGCTATGAAATGTGAGGGTTTATGCATTTATCTTGTGATATTGCATATCTAGAGCTTGTGTTTAGGGTTCCTTTGTGTCATTGCTTGGCATTTTACATGGTTCAAGTCATTTTGTTGTGTTGGGTGAGACTTGGCATGTTTTGGACTTGAATTTGAAATGCCTTCTTCCTTGCCTTGGGAATCCTTGTGAGTACTTTTGGAGTCTTTGACCAAAAGAGTTGTTCTTAAATTTCTTGTCACAATTTCGTTTCCTTGTTACCATTCGCTTTTAATTCGTCGTACCCAAGCTTCGGGGATGAAGCTTCTTTGAAGGGGGAGAGGATGTGACACCCCAAAAATCCACATTTCAATCCATGAATAAATTGAGTAATTAATTCTATATCTTTTGAGGAATTGATTCCTAAAATCCTGATTTTTAATACTCAGGGACTAGAATTTGACTAGTCAACCTTTAAGTTGTGTTGTACCTTGTGCTTTGAGGGGAGTTCCCTTGTTCCTTACACTTTCTAAGGGTTAGTAAGGGTATCCTTGTCTTTTCACGAAGAGTTAGTATTGTAACCTAACCTAGAAGACTTCTTCATTTCATTCCTTACAATTCCTAGAAAAATATCTCTACCTTCTCTCTAGAAAAGAAGTGTAGCTTATTCTCCAAGCCAAGTTGAGACCCTTGTCAAGATTCCAAGTTTTGCTTCCAAGATTCAACATTTCACCTATTTGGGCATCTAGGAGGGTAAGATCTAAGCTTGTCTTGTGTTTTTGGTTCCATCTAAGTTGTCTTTTTCTTAAAGGTAGGATCTTTATGATCTTTTGGTTTTATCTTGAAGTGGGTTTGGAAAGTGACCCTAGTGGAGAGCTTGTTGTGGTGTAAAGTGAAGTCTTTTGGTCTTCAAGAGGTAACCCATGCTCTACAAAACCTATTTGCTTACCTATATGTGATTTCTTGGATTCTACTTGTGTTTTGCTATGAAATGTGAGGGTTTATGCATTTATCTTGTGATATTGCATATCTAGAGCTTGTGTTTAGGGTTCCTTTGTGTCATTGCTTGGCATTTTACATGGTTCAAGTCATTTTGTTGTGTTGGGTGAGACTTGCATGTTTTGGACTTGAATTTGAAATGCCTTCTTGGGAATCCTTGTGAGTACTTTTGGAGTCTTTGACCAAAAGAGTTGTTCTTAAATTTCTTGTCACAATTTCGTTTCCTTGTTACCATTCGCTTTTAATTCGTCGTACCCAAGCTTCGGGGATGAAGCTTCTTTGAAGGGGGAGAGGATGTGACACCCCAAAAATCCACATTTCAATCCATGAATAAATTGAGTAATTAATTCTATATCTTTTGAGGAATTGATTCCTAAAATCCTGATTTTTAATACTCAGGGACTAGAATTTGACTAGTCAACCTTTAAGTTGTGTTGTACCTTGTGCTTTGAGGGGAGTTCCCTTGTTCCTTACACTTTCTAAGGGTTAGTAAGGGTATCCTTGTCTTTTCACGAAGAGTTAGTATTGTAACCTAACCTAGAAGACTTCTTCATTTCATTCCTTACAATTCCTAGAAAAATATCTCTACCTTCTCTCTAGAAAAGAAGTGTAGCTTATTCTCCAAGCCAAGTTGAGACCCTTGTCAAGATTCCAAGTTTTGCTTCCAAGATTCAACATTTCACCTATTTGGGCATCTAGGAGGGTAAGATCTAAGCTTGTCTTGTGTTTTTGGTTCCATCTAAGTTGTCTTTTTCTTAAAGGTAGGATCTTTATGATCTTTTGGTTTTATCTTGAAGTGGTTTGGAAAGTGACCCTAGTGGAGAGCTTGTTGTGGTGTAAAGTGAAGTCTTTTGGTCTTCAAGAGGTAACCCATGCTCTACAAAACCTATTTGCTTACCTATATGTGATTTCTTGGATTCTACTTGTGTTTTGCTATGAAATGTGAGGGTTTATGCATTTATCTTGTGATATTGCATATCTAGAGCTTGTGTTTAGGGTTCCTTTGTGTCATTG
>NW_017618238.1:0-16958 GCF_001879475.1 Ipomoea nil | reverse complement strand
AACATCTCAAAATTATACGTACAATTGTTAAATTTTGTTTCTTATGAAATGGTAATTGTGATTTCTTTCCTCCTATGATAGATTATTAATGGCAATCATGAGTGGGTGGAATACTGGAAATATAGATGTATACTCATGATTATTGTTGTTGGGAGAAGGAGTTTGTGTCACCAACTCTAGTTCTCCCAAATGGAGTCCCAGCCTTTGCTTTCTCTATCTTCCTCTCTTTCTTTCAAACCTTTAATTTCCGGCGGCCTTTTCACCTTAGTGCATGTGTGAAAATGATACTAATAAACAAAGTTATAAGTGTAATAACATATATTATCAAATGATAATGTAATTAAAATTTAAATGATCTTGGAGTGTAATTAAAATGATACTTGAACGTGCAAAAAATGAAACTAAACAATAGAACCATACTATAACGTATATGCAAATGAAATGATACGACGTAGTTTTACTTCATGATGCACATTGCAATGTGGATTATGTGGACCATAGATAAACGTTCATTTTTAGTATAATGTTTGTTTTTAATATGCAAGTTCATTTTTAAATATTATACCAAATAGTGAACGACCTTCAACACAATAAATTAACATTCAATGTATTAAAAATGAACTTTTAGTATATTAAAAATGATCATTATGTAAGTGGATTTGAGTGGGTGATTGTAACACCCGATTTTACCACAACTCCGCTATTATCAAAAGAAATAGGAACCGGATTAAAGTGAATGGAGTTTGGACAGATGATGCTCCTATATGTGAGTATGTGACTGACTTTTTTTTCTTCTTTGTTTGGCAGGGTTCTAAGGGATAACGAGTTGGAGCTTTTGGAGATGGCAGACACTCGTAGAATCTCCCCCAATCAAGGTAGTAGACAAAAATTCAATGACCCATGTGGGCAAGATCGCAAAAACTCGTAGAATCTCCCCCAATCAAGCTAGTAGAAAAAAATTCAATGACCCGTGTCGGCCAATAATATTGATGTCACATAACACAATTAAGATCCATATCGTAACATATCTATCTATGTTTTTTTTTTTTCATATATATGCGATGGGTGAACGACGGGAATTGAACCCGCGCATAGTGGATTCACCGCCTTAATCCACTTGGCTACATCCGCCCCCAGACTATGTTCTTATTTTTTCATTTTTTTTTCTAATTACTAATTAGAAATTATTGATGCAATTGGATTATCCATTATTGAAAACTTCTTTCTATACGACATTTTTAATCGTACTTACAGATGGTACAATATCCCCACATATCAAAATTTTTAATCTCCTAAATTTACTTACTCTTGACTTCTACGTAAATTTGACCATGATTAAAGACCGGCCTTCTAAAAAATAATCCCACGTGTGATAGTGTTTGCCATTGACTTTTATTTATTATCATGACATATGATAGCATAAAAGAAAATTGTTTTCTTTGGAACTTGAAAGGCAATCTTGAATCAGAAGGTGTTAACGACATTAGAGAGAATTAAAACCTTTGTTCCTGCATTCGTTTCACACATAATCTGAGCTTCCAAAACATGATCAACCAACCTTGTAACCATTACACTGTCCTAATGAGTGATCTATATTTCTCAATAGCATCACAGGTGGTAGATTTCAGCAATCCATTGTGCACCTTGTAACCATAATCTATATTTCTCTTATTAATTGTGTTGCATATTCACATTTTGTAGTGTTAAATGTTGAAAAAAAATACATGTAGATTATGGTTTTAAGTTTCTATCATTTTGTATCTATTTTTTTAATACATGGTAGCTTATAGTTTAAAGTCCAACATATTATTTTATGATTATTAATTGTGTTGCATATTCATATTTAATTGTGTTGCGTATTCATATTTTGCTTTCTTTTCCTCTGGCTACTAAGATGTTTCAGTTCGCCAGGTTGTCTCTTGACTGCCCATGGATTCAGCAGCAGTTCGAAAGGTTGCCCTATTTGGGAATCTCCAGATCTATGCTTATTTTCAACTCCCCGAAGCATTTCGTCGATTACTATGCCCTTCTTCATCTCTGGGTGCCTAGGTATCCACCGTAAGCCTTTCCTCATTTGAACCTCGCCCTTCACTTTTAAGGCTATGCCATCCTAAGGTGCTGCTAAATGGATGGATCTTATCAACGTCCATGAATGAGAAACCATAGATCGAACCGCCGAATCGGAAAAATTGGGTCCTATCATAAAGCTTTGGATCGCCTCAGTTCAGGAGTTGGAGATAAGCGGACTCGAACCGCTGACATCCGCCGCAGGGTAAACCACAGCCTCTCAGGTCCCCGACTGATTCTACCATAGAGGCCAACGATGGACAATAATTCCCCCCCCCCCCCCCCCCCAAACACAGTTTACAACTTTCATCGTACTGTGCTCTCCAAAGAGCAACTCTTCTCAAAATCTCACTCAAAAGGTGCTGAGTTGAAATCCCACTCTAACTAAGGATTCTTGTGGTAGATATTGCAATGCTAAGTACTGTACGAATGGTTGTCGATTTCACCACCAGACTAAAAGTTTCACCACAGTCTATGCCAGTCTGTTGTCCTGCACCATCTCCTACAAGGCGGGCTTTGTGCCGCTCAGATTAACCATCAAATTTCTTTTTATGCCTGAAAATCCACAAACTTCGAATAATATTAGCATTGGATGGACGGGGCACTAAGTCCCACATCTTATTTTTAATTAAAGCATCGTATTCATCCTTCATAGAAATGTTCCAATTATGTCTTTTAAAGCATGTATTGGGTTCATAGGTAGGGGAGATATGGAGGTCGTAGTAGTGGTGTGAAGATTGAAGAGTTTTCTAGGTTTAAAAATTCCATGTTGCGCTCTTGTGGTCATTTGAGGAGAATGAGTGTGATTTATTTGTGGACTTATTTGGGTAGATTGATTGGTGGTTAGTGGAGTTGGTGGTGTGGGCTGAGAGTTTGGAGATGATGAAGGTGTGGGTTGAGGCGAGGCATGCAGTGGGCCGAGATGAAAGATTGGACTGTGATGATCTATTTCCTAATGGTGTTGCGGGTGTAGGAGAAGTGTATTGTTGTGGGGTTATCTCATGAGAGGGAAAATGCGCTGAACTTTGCTGAGATTGTATGGGAGAATGAAGAGGTGATATATTTTGGTCCTCGACTCCAAGAGTTGGAGTTAGGCCGTGAGATAAGTACGGGTTAAGATATAGGCCGGCCTGCATCCAAAAACTCATAAGTGGAGACATTAGTAGCATGTAATTTGGAAAAGGGAAAGGTGTTTTCATCAAAAGTTACATGCCTTGAAATGATTATTTTTCGACTTGATAAGTCGTAACATTTATAACCTCTATGATTTGTCGGATATCCCAAAAAAACACAAGGTGATGATCTGGCTTGCAATTTTTTACGTGAGGTGGATGGAATTAATGGATAGCATAAACATCCAAAAATCCGAAGATGAGAATAAGAGAGATCCTTTTGATAAAGAATTTTGTGGGTGTTTGATAAGCAAGCTTTTTATTGGGAAGAATGTTGAGTAAATACGTGGCCATTTGTAGTGCATGGTGCCAGAATGAAGGACGGTAGAGAAGCATGGGCAAGAAGAGTTCGAGTAATATTATTAATTGTTTGAATTTTCCTTTCATCCTTTCCATTTTGAGAAGATGTATGAGGACAAGAAAAAGTGAAAACTCATACCATTTAATTTACAAAGCTTGCTGAAAGGGCCTATTATCATATTCCGTTCCATTATCACATTGAAAACATTTTATTCTTTTTCAAATGGGGTTTTGATATAAGTACGATAAGATAGAAAGATTGAATATACCCGAGATTTGTTAGCAATTGGAAACGTCCATAAAAAGTTTGTAAAATCATCAAGAAATAAAAACATAATAACGATGCCCACCCGAACTTAGGGGTAGGTGACGACCATAGTTCACTGTGCACAATATCAAAAGGAAATGAAGTAAAGGATAATGAGTCATAAAAAGGTAATTTAACTTGTTTCCCAAGTGAGCAAGAATCACAAAAAAAAAAAAAATTCCCCTAAATTTATTGCAAATAATAGTATTATTTTTTGCCGTAAAGAAATTAAAATAAGAGCTCCCGGATGCCCTAGTCGGTTATGCCATAGTTGGGGAGATAACACGGCAAAATTAGAGGTGTTGATGTGTGAAAATAAGGCCTTGTAGTAATTGGATATAAGTCTCATGTGCTGTCACATCTCATTAAGTCCATCCCTGTCTAAAAATCCTTCACAGAAATCCGTTACGATCAAATTCAACTGTGACATCATTATCAGTAGTGAATTTTCTTACGGAGACTAGATTTTTAATCAATTTGGAACATGCAAGACATTATTTAAATTTAAGGGAGGATGAGGAATTGGTCAAAAAGTATTGCCACAACCACTAATTGGAATTGTATCACCACTACCAACAATAATAATTTTATTTTTTATTCATATTAGAATAAGATGTAAGGTTACCTCCATTTGAAGTCATGTGAGATGTAGCTCCTGTATCCATGTACCATTGATCATCAGGAGGGAAATTGAGAAAGTATGCATAGCCTGTTGAAATATCAGTTGGTGTATACGAAGATTGGCCCAAATTTGTTGATGCCAAGTGAGCTTGGGATGGTCTTGGTCCAAGTATTGATTGTGAGGCTAGTGGTGGTTGATTTCTTTGCCATTGGGCTGGTGTGGTAGGATATGGACAAGGTGGAGTAGCCCAAGGTTGCCATGGCCATTCCACATGGGTGGATAAGACCAATTTTGCTAATTAGCGTTCTGCCAGAATGTGTTGTGCGGCTGGTATTGTGTTTGTCGGCCACCACGATTTCCTCTGCCCTGCCGGGAGATTGGCGACCGCCTCTTCTGTCGCCGCGATTTGTGGAGTGGCCGCCTCGAGAACCAGAGCTACCACCACGGTTAGAGTTGCCACCGCGTGAAACAAAGCCGTTGTTTCTGCCACCGCGACCTCCTCGATTTTCCCCATAATTTCTGGCAGATTGATCATCGGCAGACGCGTGAAGAGCAGTGGGATCGTAGGGGTTAGCAGCCTTTTTCGCCATCGTTGTTTCCTCCAAGATATTCATGGATCGGGCTTTGTAAAAAAAAGGGGAATGGGGTCGCGTCGTGTCGAATTTGTGTTCCAACCGGTAGCACATGCATCAGTTAAACCGGAGACAAGTCGAAGTACTAACCTGTTGTTTGATACAGGAGCCGCCAACATTTGATAATTGTTATGCTAGTGTTTTTAGATGCTGGCCAGTAGGAAGAGTCATCTGGAAACTTCTCCATCCGAACCGCCAGAAAACTCTTGTTCCAGGTAGAGTGCCCTTGAATTTTTATTGTTTTGAAAAAATCTCCTCTAGCCTGTTCCACGCGAGTTCAGCGGTAGAATTTCGTTCAATAATGGTATGCAGAAGATCTTCAGAGATTGTGCCGTAAATCCATTGGCGTCAACTCTTGACCAGAGTTCGGGATCCGTATCTTTAAGAGATGGGGAAGAATCCAATTTCGCTGCCTCCTTGGATGGAGGAATGATTTGGTCTAGAACTTTATATGCTTTGGCATGTATTTTGAATAGTTCTGACCAGGTAATATATTGCCTTTTTTCATTATCAAGTGTGACCTTGATGAAGGTATTGATATTAGAAACGGTGAGAGCCGGATGAAGTAAAAGAGAGGAGGAAGGAGTAGGTTGAGATTTAGAGGAAGAAGAGTAGTTTTGGCCAATTGTATTGTCTGCCATTGATATGGCTGCCCAGGGAGGAAGAAAATGACGAATAAAGTTTAAAGGAATAAAAACCTGGGTTGCTCTAATACCATGTAAGAAATATTATTTTCCCTGAGTTTATTGATTTGCCTTGAGCCTCATATATACAATTATGGGCAACGCTTATATTCCTAAATAAGGTACATAATAATACAATTAATCTAAAATATTCTAAGAATAATAATATTTACATATTTATGTAATTTCCATAATCTAATAAATTCAACATTCAAACAGTTTGATTGCAGTGCAATCACGTACTTGGAAGAATAAGTGCTTGGAAAACTTGAAAATTCACTGATTACATGAGCTTTACAAAACCTTAGAAAAGCTTATGTGCCACTAGTAGCCCAGAGTAAACAACCTTATGTGCCACAGGGCACAATTGTCTTTGAAACCCAATAATATAAATAAATAAATGTATACAACCTTATGTGCCACCGGCATCATTGTCCATTGTCCATACAGAACAAACCTTCAACCACACAAATTATACTCAATGAGTTTCCATCAAGTTTAACACTGAGAAGCCCTTTCTTCTTTGTTGTTTGTGTTGATGAGAAACTCACTCACAAGGGGTCTCTTTACCACTGAACTATCACCCACAACTTCACCATTGCCAATCTATTGATACATTAAGTTATTAAGTTATTTGAATCCAATAGAATAAATTTTTTAGTGTACTGGAGATCGAAGAACACAATTCCCTAAATATTATTGTTCAAAATAATAGAATCAATCTTAATACACTTGAGAAAAGCATATTTGTATATTACATAATACTTGAAACCTATTGTAAAATGTGATACATATAAAAGAGGAAAAAGCTACACAATACTTGAACGCTTCTAAGTCATCACTTTATTCTTCAATCCAGCACTATGCCTCAACATCAACCTAATAATAAAAGAAATTAGTTACATATTGAAATAAGATTTTTAAGAAAGATTGAAACTATTAATATGTTATTACCCAATAAAATTGAGAACGATGATCACCACTGCCTGGGTGGAATACTTTCTACAATATGTGAAAATTCAAGGCTGGCGGATCCTCACAAGACCCTGTTCGATTCGTTGATGTGCCAAATTCTGAAAGCGAGGTATTTTCCCAATGCTAGTTTCCTAGGGGCGAACATTGGACACAACCGTAGCTATCTATGGAGGAGCATTCACGCGGGTCAAGGTTATTGCGAAGAGGAGCTATTCGGCGGGTGGGAGGCGGTAAAGATACGTTAGTTTGAGGTCAGTTGTGGGTGGCAGATGCAAACAATGGACCTCTGAGTACGCCATGCATAGAAGAACTTCATGATGCTAAGCTGTGCCAATTAAAGACTAGCGAGGCCATGAAAAAAAGCCAGCGAATCACATGGCTCATGTGCTCAGACAAGCTGCTGGTTCCTCTTCTTTCCTTGGGTGTGGATTACTCACCCACCTGATTGTATTTCGATGTTGATTTAATATATCCCAGTTTCCTTAAAAAAACTATAATATAAAACAGTTAATAAATAAATATAAAAGGAAACTAAAACATGATATAGCATTTTATACTGCAACATTAAAGAAACATAAATTGCATAATCACCAAAAAAGGAAACTAATGTTAATAGAATGGGATGCTCCAAATTGTAAAGCCAAGCTCCAAATTGCTCTTCCTCAATCTTCTGTTTTAGTCTTGGTGATGGAGTGCTAGGGTTTGGGCTATATTTATAGGTGATTTAGGAGTGTTTGAGTACATCATGGAGCTGGGAGATTGAGTTTGATTTTAACTAGGAATTAAGCATGCATGTTTTTTAGGATTCTTTTTTTTTTATTTTAATCTTAATAATTTAGACGTGCAGTTGAGTTTTAATGGGAGTTTGAAATTTAGTAAATTTAACAGAGAATTAATGGAGAATATAATTTTTAACAGGAAAAGGAATAATATTATATATATTATAATAACGATAAAATTAACAATACTTATAATATATGTTGCTTCCTATTTCTAGTATTTGTATTGTCATATTATAAAAGTGTTTTAATATTGTCCTATTGTATTACAAATAGGAATTTGAAATGGAATTTATCGTACGAATAGAAAAGTAGGAAAGAATATATTTTATTAGGAATTGTATTACACTATTTTAAAATATTAGAATATGAATTTTAATGTAGAACTATAGTACGAATAGAAAAGTTGGAAAGAATTGATTTATCGCGTTTTTCGCTACTTCACTCTTGCTAGGTATAGCGTAAGAGTTGATTGTGTTGGGATGATTTCCGGATTATGCCATTCTCAAGGGATGCTGCTCGGAGTTACCCCTAAGTTGCTAACGTCAGAAGTAAAGACATCGGTATTGTTTGACTGCATGTCACGCGCACACAAAAGATAAACGTCATAGTGAACTAGTAAAATGAATTCTAACAAGTGGTAATCAAATGAAAGGTAGATAGGGTTGAATTGCTTAGTGTGGATTAAGATGCTTATAGAATCATTAGACGTAGGGAAAGAGGATGCAAATGCTAAGTCTAGAGAGTGGCTTGTCTCCTTCCGTAAGTTATACTACTAGGACTTGTTTAGGCCTCACCTAAACTTTTCCACAAATACCTTGCCCTACAACTCCTTTCCCAGCCAAGCCCTGTAGGGTTCCTGAGCTAGGAAATGCCAAGGATGGGAGCTTGGATTGACCTAGCATAGGTCAATCCCTCAAACAACCATAGGAGGTGATCAAGTTCCTCTGATGCAAACAAATCAATCCCCAACAACAAGACATAGAAGCATTGCAATCAATCAATCCCTAATTCAAGAACTAAGTCACAAAAGCATCATCATCACACACTTTCACAATTCAAACCCTAGCTAAGCTAGCCTACAATAGCCATAGAAATCATAAAAGCATTCATAAATGTAAACCTAACCAAGCAAATAGAAATGAAAAGAGTAGAGATAATACCAAACAAATAGATTAGGAAATAAAAGAAGCCTTGCAAGATCTCTTGAATTTGGAGTTTGTCAATCTCTTCCTTCAATGAATCTCCCAAGAAATCCAAGCTTGAATCTATTAATATCTCTCTACAAATTGCTCTCTCTTCAATCTCATAATGCTAAGCTATCGAAGTATTCTAAAAACCTACCAAATGTCCTCTCCAAATCTGATCTAGAATTTCTTATTTATCCCCCCCTTTCAATCCCTTCCGCCAGCTCTTCCACGCAACCTTCAATGCCCCGGGCAACGCTCGTTGTTTGGGAACTTATTTCGTCCAACGCGCGTCACAAAGCACGTTGTGATACGAGTTGAACATTTGGAAATCAGCTCTGTTTGTGCCTCTCCACAACGCACGCGGCAACGCGCTTTGTGACCTTCGTAGCTTGGTCTCGGCTTGTCTTCTTTTCCCGCTTTCGCTCCGGTTGTGCCACTTTGCCTCGTTAGTTAAGGCCGAAGCTTACTTAAACACATATAAAACACAAAGTGTGGTGTTAATTTACAGTAAAAATGCAAAACATAGCTAATTGGCACGATATTGCTACACAAAGGATTGTTTTTAGCTTAGAATTCACCATAAATGAACCCAAAAAAAGTGTGTCTTTGACACTTATCACAAGTTTCAATCAAACCAATGATCACTTAAGTGTCAAAGATACACCTAACCCCAACTCAATGATAACTTAATTCTTCCAAAGGTCGATCAAGATAAGTGTCACGCAAACGGAGGGGGTGAAGTCCCTCATATCATGTAATAAATATGCTAGTCATGCACCCTTACTAAATCTACTCAAGGAATATACTAAGGAAGCCCCATACTTCTAAAAGATAGGATGAAAACTAAAAAAGGGATACCCTCTCACACCATTCATCAAGCATGCAATCCAAAATTGGTATTCACCTCTTATCTTGCAAAGCTTATAGCCGAGCCACACTAGTGGGAACGATGTGTACAAACCAACCGACCCCGGCACGGAGCTTCGTGTTTTAACATCGGGGAAACTTTTTGTGGTCCCGACATAAGCGCTGGTTCTCACACACTTCCACCCTTATGCCAAAGACCGACTCCCCATGAATAGATCTCTCTGTTTTAACCCGAGGAAGTCTTTTGTGATCCCGATATAAGAAATGACTCCCTCTTTTTGCTCTATTTTTTTCTCATCTCCTAAGACATCACCATTGGACAACCGACTTCACGTAGAGTTCTACGCTTTTTCGAAGACAGTGCAATGGAATTGCCCCAAGTCCTAGCAAGATGGCTTACCTCTTTTCTTATCTCACGAGATGGCCTCAAATCATATGACTGCAAACTCAGGTATGTTACTAAATCTTAAAACAAATATGCTGGTCATTTTTAAATATTCATTGGTGATGGTTCTCACTTAAAAATAGATACTGTTGGGGATGTTCTAGTTTCTGATGGTAAGAATGATTTATTAGTCCGTGATGTCCATCATGTACCCCAACTAAGTCGTAATTTACTCTCTATTTGTCAGTTAATATGACAATATCCTTTTAAATTGTGAATTTACCGATAAGATTTTCTGCACTAAGGAACGAGCAACAAGTCGAGCCATAATAGTGGGTCAACGTAAAGGGGATCTTTTTTTTTTTTTAATCCAAACCAAAGGAAGCACACTTTTCCAATAGACAAAAGTTAGAGAATGAAGAGCTGTGGCACCAACACCTTGGACATCCGCAAAAATCCACTGTTCAATTATTACGCACTAAGAATTTAATTCATGTTAGTTCAAATAACAAGCTGGACATTGTTTGTGAAAGTTGTCAATTAGACAATCTTAGCAAACTACCTTTTAATTCATCTTCTTCTTCCAGTATTGGTGTTTTTGACAAAATTCATTTTGACATTTAGGTACCAGCCCCTATATGTGATAGTCTTAAGTTAATTTTTTCTTTTTTATTTAGTAATTTATTAACATTTATAATAATAAGGTTTCGAAAAAAGAGATCTATTTTTTTTTTTTAAATTGAAATATCAAGTAAAAAATGTTGCTTTAAGCGTAACACTAATGTTTAGCCTTTTGAATTAAATACATAATGAAAATTGGTGCCCATTGCAATTTTTGACATGATAAAATGACTAAAGTGATCACATTTATGTTGAACTTTTTTATTAAAATGCTTTTTTTTTTTTTTTTAAAGAGAGGAAGAAGAAGGAGAATGAGTGGTTAGAAAGAAGGGGAGGAGGAGAATGAGAGGAAGAGGAAGCCAAGGGAGAGGAAAGAAGATTTATATATGGAGTTAATTCCTTTGAGGTCCTTTGTCTTTGGTGTCAATTTAAAATTTAGTCCCAGACTATCATTTTTGTCATTTAACATCACAGACTATCATTTTTTGGACACTTTTAGTCCTTGTCATGACTTTTCATATTTTTAGTAAGGGTTTTTTTTTTTTTTTTTTTTTTTTTTTTTTTTTTTTGTCTTTACCACATTTTTATTTTGTTATTTTATTTCGGTTTCAACCGGTTTAATTAGTTTAGGGCTTTAGGTAACCTGTGATTTTTTTCTAACTATATTTTTCAACCGGCTTTTCGTAAATTTCTAAACCAATTAAAGCAGTTGAAATTGAAAAAATAACAAAAGAAAAATTTAAAGAGACAAAAATGCACTTACTAAAAATAAGAAAAGTCATGAGACGGACTAAAAGCGTCCAAAAAATAATAGTCTGGGATGTTAAATGACAAAAATGATAGTCTGTGACTAAATTTGAAATTGTCACCAAAGACAAGGGATCTTCAATGGAATTAACTCTTTATATATGATATTAGTTTTAAGAGTTAATTTCATTACGTGAGACCTTTCATTACTAATTTTACTTTCAAAGGAGCATGGAATCCTCAATAAAAGAGAGACGTGTGCTCAAATTTTCATATTGTATAGTAAGTGAGTACGTAAATCATGCATTTCACATCTCTTTATGAATTGGAAAGAGATAATTTACTATATCATTTTGTGATAGTCTTAACTCTTAAGTTAATTATTTCTTTTTTTATTTAATAATTTAGTAACATTTATAATAATAAGGCTTTGAAAAAAGAGATATGTTTTTTTTTTTTAATCAAAATATCAAGTCAAAAATGTTGCTTTAACCGTAACACGAATGTTTAGCATTTTGGATTAAGAACATAATGTAATTTTTTAGCATTTTTTGACATGATAAAATGGCTAAAGTGATCAAATTTATGTTAAACTTTTTATTAAAATACCTTTTTTTTTTAAAAAAAAAAAAAAAAGGAGAAGAAGGAGGAGGAGAAGAGAAGGAGAATGAGAGGATGAGGAAAGAAGATTTATATATGATATTAGTTTTAAGAGTTAATTCTATTTTTGTCTTAAATTTATAGGTGACAGCCCATTTTTAGTCTATTTTTTTTTTTTTTATTTATTAGAACATGCACATTTAGTCCTAGTGTTATTGTTGCATGACCAATTTTTTATTTTTTTTTGAGCTAAAAGGACTTAATTCATTAAATTAGAAGCAAGCTAAGACAATCAACAAGAAAATGAGTGGAATGTCAACCATTCCCCTCAACCTAACTCAGAAACGGCTTCCCGAGCACCAATGTGGGCAGCACGATTCGCAGATCGCTTAACACAGGAGAAATTAACACCATGAACACTGGATGACAATTCCTTTACATCAACAATAACTAAACCAAAAGCAGGAAATATAAGAGTCTGGATTTAAAGCAAAATAAACTAATTGAAAGTCCGTTGGTTCATAAACTAAGCAAAATAAACTAATTGAAAGCAAAATAAACTATAAGAGTCTGGATTGCATCATAAATTTCTTTGGGTTCATTTAGAAAGCGATAGAAAAATGGCTTCTGCGCAAGAAAAATGACTTCTTGAAAAATAAGTTATTTTAATTTCCAAAAAACATGCATTTTCCTTTCTAATGTTTGATTGCATTATGTAAAAATGTCAATGAATTTAATTAACTTAACATTTTAATAAAATAAAAAGAAGAGGGGAGGGGAGGGGAGAGCTGAGAAAATAAAATTGATGGGCATGAGGCAAGAGCTAGGTAGTTTGTTTGTATATAATAATAGTGGATATCCATAATTGTAGGCATTGAATCTGAGTAGCGCAATAATGCAAGTATATATATGTGAAGAGGTAGGCAGGACGAAGAACATCGAACATCGAACATCGAACATCGAAATCGAAATAAATAAAAAGAATTAGTCCATTGGAGAAGCTAGATATAAATAAAAGATCGTGTTTCTCCAATGGCGTCAATAACAGTAGCTTATTATTATGTTCTTGTATTGTTTGTTTGCAGCGCCTATGGGAAACCAGATTTGGAGATGAATCCTTCAGCCTCGAGCTGGCAAACTGTAACTGAAAACGTGGGTGTTTCCGCCATGCACATGCAGTTGATGACAAACAACAGGGTTGTCTGGTATGACGCCATTAATCTTGGTCGCTCCGCACTGATGCAGAATCCTAAGTGGTGCAGAAAAGATGATAAGGGCCGTGAAGACTGCTGGGCTCATGGCGTTACCTATGATCTCGACACCGCTAAAGTTGTCAAGACACTCAAGGTATATATATAATACTGGCCTGGCCTGGGTACAATTTATTTCATTAATTAATTAATTATATTGTTTTTATGCATGTATGTTTAGTTGAGCCTGAATACATGGTGCTCGTCGGGAGGGCTGTCGAGCACCGGAAAATTGATAAGCACCGGAGGCTACGACAAAGGTTTTCGAGGAATTAGAATCCTGGAACCCTGCGATTTATGCGATTTCAAGGAAGATGTTGGACTTTCTGCAAACAGATGGTAAGCATTATTATTTTCAAATTCTGATCTTAATAATTTAATTTAATTTAATTTACTACGTTGAACTGAACTGGCAGGTATGCTTCTCAACAAGTCTTGGAAAATGGTGATTTTATCGTGGTGGGAGGAAGAAAATCTCACAACTATGAAATTGTCCCGCCAGATCAGCTTAAATTCCCGAACAAACAATTTCCGCTTCGGCTGCTCGAGGAAACCACCGACGGCTTTCTGGAGAATAATTTGTATCCATTTGTGTACCTCCTCCCCGACGGCAATGTCTTCCTCTTCGCCAACGATCGCTCCATTATTTTCAACCCTAGAACCGGAAAGACGATTCGGGAGCTTCCTAAGCTGCCAGGGGGTCCCGGAACTACCCGGCCTCGGGGCAATCCGCGCTTCTTCCTCTCAAACTCACCAAAGCGAATGATTTTGTGAAGGCGGAGGTTTTGGTTTGCGGCGGCAATACACACGAAGCCTTCAAGGTCACGGAGCATCCGCCGAGGCAATTTCCGCCGGCGTTAAAGGATTGCGGCAGGATTGTTGCGAATCAGGAAGGGGCCAAGTGGGAAATTGAGGAGATGCCGTCGGGGAGGGTTATGGGAGATATGTTGATTCTCCCCGATGGGAATGTCCTCATAATTAATGGCGCGAAAACCGGGACCTCTGGTTGGGACGGGGCGGAGGAACCAAATTTCACTCCGGTGCTTTACAGCCCGGATAAACCGAAAGGGGAAAGGTTTACTGAGTTGACACCAACAAAAATTGCCAGAATGTACCATTCCACTTCTGCGGTTTTGCCCGACGCTAAGATCTTAGTAGCGGGAAGTAACACCACGATTCCTACGATATGAAAGCCAAATACCCAACCGACATGCGCGTCGAGAAATTCTCGCCGCCGTACTTAGCCCCCGCACTGCAAAAGTTTCGGCCGCAGATCGTGGAGAAGCTTTCCCAAACGGAATTGGTTTATGGAAAGAATTTCAATATCCATTTCAAGCTAGATGATGCGGCGGACATGTCTAGTATTAAGGTTACCATGTATCCGCCGCCTTTCACCACTCACGGGTACTCTGAGGGCCAAAGGATGCTGATTTTGGGACTCACCTCTGTGGCCAAGGATACCATCTCCGCCGTGGCGCCGTCCTCTGGCAAGCTTGCACCACCAGGCTATTACTTGATCTTTGTTGTGCACCGTGGCGTACCCAGCAAGGGATTGTGGGTGCATATTAAATAGAACAGAATAGAAGATACGGGCTCGCTTGTTCAGTGTTGACAGTATTTGGGTGCAATTAGCCTTACATGCTGATTGAGTCATTGAATTATCGTGATTTGTATCTTTTTATAGTGCAGACGAACTACGGTGTGAGGGTGGGGGGTCCCTTAGAGTGGGGAATCCAACCTATAGAATAGAAGACGATGGGCATTGAATTTTTTTTTATTTTTGTAATCTTGTACAGAGTACCATATAATAATATATACAGTACAACATTTTCTATAAGAACTTATGAGCACAGTTCTTAAATTCTTTACATAAATTAATAAATTAAAGAAATTGAAGAGTGGGAGGAAGGTAGAGGTTTGCAGGTTTGAAACATCTCAAAATTATACGTAATTGTTAAATTTTGTTTCTTATGAAATGGTAATTGTGATTTCTTTCCTCCTATGATAGATTATTAATGCAATCATGAGTGGGTGGAATACTGGAAAATATAGATGTATACTCATGATTATTGTTGTTGGGAGAAGGAGTTTGTGTCACCAACTCTAGTTCCCAAATGGAGTCCCAGCCCTTTGCTTTTCTATCTTCCTCTCTTCTTTCAAACCTTTAATTTCCGGCGGCCTTTTCACCTTAGTGCATGTGAAAAATGATACTAATAAACAAAGTTATAAGTGTAATAACATATATTATCAAATGATAATGTAATTAAAATTTAAATGATCTTGGAGTGTAATTAAAATGATACTTGAACGTGCAAAAAATGAAACTAAACAATAGAACTCATACTATAACGTATATGCAAATGAAATGATACGACGTAGTTTTACTTCATGATGCACATTGCAATGTGGATTATGTGGACCATAGATAAACGTTCATTTTTAGTATAATGTTTGTTTTTAATATGCAAGTTCATTTTTAAATATTATACCAAATAGTGAACGACCTTCAACACAAATAAATTAACATTCAATGTATTAAAAATGAACTTTTAGTATATTAAAAATGATCATTATGTAAGTGGATTTGAGTGGGTGATTGTAACACCCGATTTTACCACAACTCCGCTATTATCAAAAGAAATAGGAACCGGATTAAAGTGAATGGAGTTTGGACAGATGATGCTCCTATATGTGAGTATGTGACTGACTTTTTTTTCTTCTTTGTTTGGCAGGGTTCTAAGGGATAACGAGTTGGAGCTTTTGGAGATGGCAGACACTCGTAGAATCTCCCCCAATCAAGGTAGTAGACAAAATTCAATGACCCATGTGGGCAAATATCGCAAAACATAAAATAAAATATGCAGTATCAATTCCTAAAAATTCTTGGAATCCAATACAAATATTGATGTCACATAACACAATTAAGATCCATATCGTAACATATCTATCTATTTTTTTTTTTCATATATATGCGATGGGTGAACGACGGGAATTGAACCGCGCATAGTGGATCCACCGCCTTAATCCACTTGGCTACATCCGCCCCCAGACTATGTTCTTATTTTTTCATTTTTTTTTCTAATTACTAATTAGAAATTATTGATGCAATTGGATTATCCATTATTGAAAACTTCTTTCTATACGACATTTTTAATCGTACTTACAGATGGTACAATATCCCCACATATCAAAATTTTTAATCTCCTAAATTTACTTACTCTTGACTTCTACGTAAATTTGACCATGATTAAAGACCCGCCTTCTAAAAAATAATCCACGTGTGATAGTGTTTGCCATTGACTTTTATTTATTATCATGACATATGATAGCATAAAAGAAAATTGTTTTCTTTGAACTTGAAAGGCAATCTTGAATCAGAAGGTGTTAACGACATTAGAGGAAATTAAAACCTTTGTTCCTGCATTCGTTTCACACATAATCTGAGCTTCCAAAACATGATCAACCAACCTTGTAACCATTACACTGTCCTAATGAGTGATCTATATTTCTCAATAGCATCACAGGTGGTAGATTTCAGCAATCCATTGTGCACCTTGTAACCATAATCTATATTTCTTATTAATTGTGTTGCATATTCACATTTTGTAGTGTTAAATGTTGAAAAAAATACATGTAGATTATTGTTTTAAGTTTCTATCATTTTGTATCTATTTTTTTAATACATGGTAGCTTATAGTTTAAAGTCCAACATATTATTTTATGATTATTAATTGTGTTGCATATTCATATTTAATTGTGTT
>NW_017618237.1:7500-10000 GCF_001879475.1 Ipomoea nil | reverse complement strand
ACTTGTGCGGAACGAGTGTGCCTACGTTGCGGGCATATGCGGAACGAGTGTGCCTAAGTTGCGGACTCATGCGGAACGAGTGTGCCTAAGTTGCGGACTCATGCGGAACGAGCGTGCCTAAGTAGCGGACTTGTGCGGAACGAGCGTGCCTAAGTGCCGGACTTGTGCGGAACGAGCGTGCCTAAGTGCCGGACTTGTGCGGAACGAGCGTGCCTAAGTGCCGGACTTGTGCGGAACTAGCGTGCCTATGTTGCGGACTTGTGCGGAACAAGCGTGCCTAAGCGCCGGACTTGTGCGGAACGAGTGTGCCTACGTTGCGGGCATATGCGGAACGAGTGTGCCTACGTTGCGGGCATATGCGGAACGAGTGTGCCTAAGTTGCGGACTCATGCGGAACGAGTGTGCCTAAGTTGCGGACTCATGCGGAACGAGCGTGCCTAAGTAGCGGACTTGTGCGGAACGAGCGTGCCTAAGTGCCGGACTTGTGCGGAACTAGCGTGCCTATGTTGCGGACTTATGCAGAACGTTGGTGCCTACGTTGCGGACTTATGCGGAACGATGGTGCCTACGTTGCGGGCATATGCGGAACGAGTGTGCCTAAGTTGAGGACTCATGCAGGACGATGGTGCCTAAGTTGCGCAACGAGGGTGCCTAAGTTGCGGACAGTTGCGGACTTATGCGGAGCAAGGGTGCCTAACTTGCGGACAGTTGCGGAACGAGTGTGCCTACGTTGCGGGCATATGCGGAACGAGTGTGCCTACGTTGCGGGCATATGCGGAACGAGTGTGCCTAAGTTGCGCAACGAGGGTGCCTAAGTTGCGGACAGTTGCGGACTTATGCGGAGCAAGGGTGCCTAACTTGCGGACAGTTGCGGAACGAGTGTGCCGAAGTTGCGGACTTGTGCGGAACAAGGGTGCCTAAGTTGCGGACTTATGCGGAACGAGTGTGCCGAAGTTGCGGCCTTATGCGGAACGAGTGTGCCTACGTTGCGGGCATATGCGGAACGAGTGTGCCTAAGTTGCGGACTCATGCGGAACGAGTGTGCCCAAGTTGCGGACTGATGCGGTACGAGGGTGCCTAAGTTGCGGGCATATGCGGAACGAGTGTGCCTAAGTTGCGGACTCATGCGGAACGAGTGTGCCCAAGTTGCGGACTGATGCGGTACGAGGGTGCCTAAGTTGCGGACTTATGCGGTACGAGGGTGCCTAAGTTGCGGACTCATGCGGTACGAGGGTGCCTAAGTTGCGCAACGAGGGTGCCTAAGTTGCGGACTTATGCGGAACAAGGGTGCCGAGGTTGCGGAATTATGCGGTACGAGTGTACCCAAGGTGCGGACTTGTGCGGAACGAGGGTGCCCAAGTTGCGGACTTATGCGGAACGAGGGTGCCGAGGTTGCGGAATTATGCGGTACGAGGGTGCCCAAGTTGCGGACTGATGCGGTACGAGGGTGCCTAAGTTGCGGACTTATGCGGTACGAGGGTGCCCAAGTTGCGGACTGATGCGGTACGAGGGTGCCTAAGTTGCGGACTTATGCGGTACGAGGGTGCCTAAGTTGCGGACTCATGCGGAACGAGTGTGCCCAAGTTGCGGACTGATGCGGTACGAGGGTGCCTAAGTTGCGGACTTATGCGGTACGAGGGTGCCTAAGTTGCGGACTCATGCGGTACGAGGGTGCCTAAGTTGCGCAACGAGGGTGCCTAAGTTGCGGACTTATGCGGAACAAGGGTGCCGAGGTTGCGGAATTATGCGGTACGAGTGTACCCAAGTTGCGGACTTATGCGGAACGAGGGTGCCGAGGTTGCGGAATTATGCGGTACGAGGGTGCCGAGGTTGCGGACTTATGCGGTACGAGGGTGCCCAAGTTGCGGAATTATGCGGTACGAGGGTGCCGAGGTTGCGGACTTATGCGGTACGAGGGTGCCCAAGTTGCGGACTTATGCGGAACGAGGGTGCCGAGGTTGCGGACTTATGCGGACGAGGGTGCCGAGGTTGCGGACTTATGCGGTACGAGGGTGCCCAAGTTGCGGACTTATGCGGAACGAGGGTGCCGAGGTTGCGGACTTATGCGGTACGAGGGTGCCCAAGTTGCGGACTTATGCGGAACGAGGGTGCCGAGGTTGCGGAATTATGCGGTACGAGGGTGCCCAAGTTGCGGACTTATGCGGAACGAGGGTGCCGAGGTTGCGGAATTATGCGGTACGAGGGTGCCCAAGTTGCGGAATTATGCGGTACGAGGGTGCCCAAGTTGCGGAAAGTTGCGGCACGAGAGTGCCCAAGTTGCGGAAAGTTGCGGTACGAGGGTGCCCAAGTTGCGGACTTATGCGGAACGGGGGTGCCGAGGTTGCGGAAAGTTGCGGTACGAGGGTGCCTAAGTTGCGGATAGTTGCGGTACGAGAGTGCCCAAGTTGCGGAAAGTTGCGGTACGAGGGTGCCCAAGTTGCGGAAAGTTGCGGTACGGGGGTGCCCAAGTTGCGGAAAGTTGCGGTACGAGGGTGCCCAA
>NW_017618236.1:0-1819 GCF_001879475.1 Ipomoea nil | reverse complement strand
AGAAAGACAAGACGAGGGCAACACAGGCCGAGGCAACACAGGCCGGGGGACGACACACGGCACAAGAGAGAACGCACAACAACGGCGACACAAGCCCGCGGGACAGCACCCAGCACGAGGGGAGAGGCCGGCCGGAGGCCCGGGGCCAACCGGAGGGCGACCCCCAACCGGGGAGCGGCGGCCAACCAGGACCGCCAGGACCCCGGGACACCAAGGCCAACCGGGGCCGCCGGGGACCGGCGGCCCCCACCAACGACACCAACAAGACCCACCGAAGGGCAGAGGACACGAGGGGACCGGACACACACACGGGCAACACAGGCCGACCAAGAAAGACGGGAACCGGACACAAGGGCACAACGCCAGAAGCGCAGGCACGGCCACCACGAGGACGCCGGCCGGACCGGGGGGACGAAGGCCCCAGACACCGAAAGCGGGCAAGCCAGGGACAAGCCACACACACAGCACACCGCAACAGGAAGCAAGCAACGGAGCACAACGAAGAGAGGAAACCAGACGCAAGCAAGGAAGGGGCACAGCCAACAACAACAACGAGGAAGAACACAAGGAGCAGCAACCAAGCGAAGGGACAAACAACACACACGCGAGCAGGTGAAGACACCAAACGAGCAGGGCGGAGCAAACGGGGAAACCAAAGGAGGGCCGAAGAACACACAAGACGCAGCACGGGGCAACGAAACACAAGGGGGAACACGAGCACGAGGTCAAGACACCAAAACCGACAGGGAGCCGACCAGAGAGGGCGAGACAGACGAAACAGCAAGAAGACACGCAAAGAGGCCACAAATAGAACAACGGGAAGGCAAAAGACCAAAGACCGAGGCAAAAAGAAGCACGGGGAACAAAGCCCCAACCAGACCACAATGGACCCGCGGGGAGGGCCCACGGGGAGGCCCGACCGGGGGCCGGCCGCGGGGACAGGCGGCCCAACCGGACCGCGGCGGGGCGCGGGGGACGGCCGACCCGCCGGGCCGCCCGCGGGACAGCCCGGGACCACAACAAAACACGGGCGCGGAGGGGCAGCGCCAAACGCAAAGGCAAGGCCAAAACAGGCCAAAGCGCACCAAAGACAACAAAAGGACGGGAAGCAAAGGAAAGGCCAAGCAAGGGCACAAAAGAACCCGAAACACAAGCGCGAGAGAGGCAGGGGCACAAGACAAGGCAGAAACACGCACAGGGCAGAGCAAAACACAGGGAGAAGCCAAGAAAGCAAGAGAGGGAAGCAAAAGAGAGGGGGAGAGGCAGGGGGGACCGCGGGGAGACGAAAGACGTGCACGGGACCCGTCAACAAGCGCCTGCACGAGGCGCACCGGCCAAACCACGGCAAGAACAGACCAAAAGAGCAGAAAGAGCCGAGCGGGAAGAAAAGACACCGAGAGAAAACCAAAAAACACAAGAGGAACGGAGAGCGGACCCGCCGAGAGGCCCAAAGAGAAGAAAGGGGAAGCGGGGAAGCAACGCGGGAAGGGGCAAGGGCGCAACGGGGCGGGAAAAAAGCGACGCACCGGGGAGAGAGAGGGGGAGCGAGAGGGGGAGAAAAGGGAAGGAGGAAGGAAAGGGGGCGGACGAGGGGAGACAGGACCAACAACAAGGGAAAGGGCAAGAAGACCCGGACGAACAGAAGGAAGGGGAAGGAACAAGGGAACGCCGGACAAAGCGCAAGGGACAACGGGGACGGGGGGGGGACGAGGCAAGGACGAGGCCCCAACGAGGAAAGGGCAGGAAGGGAAGGAAGGAAAGGACAAAGGGAAAGAGGAGGAAGGACGAAGGAAGCCCGGAAGGGAAGGGGGAGGGGGGG
>NW_017618235.1:0-6147 GCF_001879475.1 Ipomoea nil | reverse complement strand
AAACAGTTTAGGGTCAGTGCCCGTTGTTTCTTTAATTTCTCGCCGAGTCCCTCAATCGAGGCGATTCCTTTTGGCTTTTTCACAGAAACGACTAAGGGTCTGGGCCCTTGTTTCCTATCTCTTCTCGCGAGTCCCTCAGTCGAGGCGACTCCTTAGGCTTTTTCTTTTCTTAGAAATGGTTTAGGGTCAGTGCCCCGTTGTTTCTTTAATTTCTCGCCGAGTCCCTCAGTCGAGGCGACTCCTTTTGGCTTTTTCACGGAAACGACTAAGGGTCTGGGCCCTTGTTCCTATCTCTTCTCACCGAGTCCCTCAGTCGAGGCAACTCCTTAGGCTTTTTCTTTTCTTAGAAACGGTTTAGGGTCAGTGCCCGTTGTTTCTTTAATTTCTCGCCGAGTCCCTCAGTCGAGGCGATCCTTTTGGTTTTTTCACGGAAACGACTAAGGGTCTGGGCCCTTGTTTCCTATCTCTTCTCGCCGAGTCCCTCAGTCGAGCGACTCCTTAGGCTTTTTCTTTTCTTAGAAAGGTTTAGGGTCAGTGCCCCGTTGTTTCTTTAATTTCTCGCCGAGTCCCTCAATCGAGGCGATTCCTTTTGGCTTTTTCACGGAAACGACTAAGGGTCTCGGCCCTTGTTTCCTATCTCTTCTCGCCGAGTCCCTCAGTCGAAGCGACTCCGTAGGCTTTTTCTTTCTTAGAAACGGTTTAGGGTCAGTGCCCTGTTGTTTGTTTTAATTTCTCGCCGAGTCCCTCAGTCGAGGCGATTCCTTTTGGCTTTTTCACGGAAACGACTAAGGGTCTCGGCCCTTGTTTCCTATCTCTTCTCGCCGAGTCCCTCAGTCGAGCGACTCCTTAGGCTTTTTCTTTTCTTAGAAACGGTTTAGGGTCAGTGCCCGTTGTTTCTTTAATTTCTCGCCGAGTCCCTCAGTCGAGGCGACTCCTTTTGGCTTTTTCACGAAACGACTAAGGGTCTGGGCCCTTGGTTCCTATCTCTTCTCACCGAGTCCCTCAGTCGAGGTGACTCCTTAGGCTTTTTCTTTTCTTAGAAACGGTTTAGGGTCAGTGCCCCGTTGTTTCTTTAATTTCTCGCGCCGAGTCCCTCAATCGAGGCGATTCCTTTTGGCTTTTTCACGGAAACGACTAAGGGTCTGGCCCTTGTTTCCTATCTCTTCTCGCCGAGTCCCTAGTCGAAACGACTCCGTAGGCTTTTTCTTTTCTTAGAAACGGTTTAGGGTCAGTGCCCTGTTGTTTGTTTAATTTCTCGCCGAGTCCCTCAGTCGAGGCGACTCCTTAGGCTTTTTCTTTTCTTAGAAAGTTTAGGGTCAGTGCCCTTGTTTCTTTAATTTCTCGCCGAGTCCCTCAATCGAGGCGATTCCTTTTGGCTTTTTCACAGAAACGACTAAGGGTCTGGGCCCTTGTTTCCTATCTCTTCTCGCCGAGTCCCTCAGTCGAGCGACTCCTTAGGCTTTTTCTTTTCTTAGAAATGGTTTAGGGTCAGTGCCCTGTTGTTTCTTTAATTTCTCGCCGAGTCCCTCAGTCGAGGCGATTCCTTTTGGCTTTTTCACGGAAACGACTAAGGGTCTGGGCCTTGTTTCCTATCTCTTCTCGCCGAGTCCTCAGTCGAAGCGACTCCTAGGCTTTTTCTTTTCTTAGAAACGGTTTAGGGTCAGTGCCCTGTTGTTTCTTTAATTTCTCGCCGAGTCCCTCAGTCGAGGCGATTCCTTTTGGCTTTTTACGGAAACGACTAAGGGTCTCGGCCCTGTTTCCTATCTCTTCTCGCCGAGTCCCTCAGTCGAGCGACTCCTTAGGCTTTTTCTTTTCTTAGAAACGGTTTAGGGTCAGTGCCCCGTTGTTTCTTTAATTTCTCGCGAGTCCCTCAGTCGAGGCGACTCCTTTTGGCTTTTTCACGAAACGACTAAGGGTCTGGGCCCTTGGTTCCTATCTCTTCTCACCGAGTCCCTCAGTCGAGGCGACTCCTTAGGCTTTTTCTTTTCTTAGAAACGGTTTAGGGTCAGTGCCCCGTTGTTTCTTTAATTTCTCGCCGAGTCCCTCAATCGAGGCGATTCCTTTTGGCTTTTTCACGGAAACGACTAAGGGTCTGGGCCCTTGTTTCCTATCTCTTCTCGCCGAGTCCCTAAGTCGAAACGACTCCGTAGGCTTTTTCTTTTCTTAGAAACGGTTTAGGGTCAGTGCCCTGTTGTTTGTTTAATTTCTCGCCGAGTCCTCAGTCGAGGGCGACTCCATAGGCTTTTTCTTTTCTTAGAAACAGTTTAGGGTCAGTGCCCATTGTTTCTTTAATTTCTCGCCGAGTCCCTCAATCGAGGCGATTCCTTTTGGCTTTTTCACAGAAACGACTAAGGGTCTGGGCCCTTGTTTCCTATCTCTTCTCGCCGAGTCCCTCAGTCGAGCGACTCCTTAGGCTTTTTCTTTTCTTAGAAACGTTTAGGGTCAGTGCCCTGTTGTTTCTTTAATTTCTCGCCGAGTCCCTCAATCGAGGCGATTCCTTTTGGCTTTTTCACGGAAACGACTAAGGGTCTCGGCCCTTGTTTCCTATCTCTTCTCGCCGAGTCCCTCAGTCGAAGCGACTCCGTAGGCTTTTTCTTTTCTTAGAAACGGTTTAGGGTCAGTGCCCTGTTGTTTCTTTAATTTCTCGCCGAGTCCCTCAGTCGAGGCGATTCCTTTTGGCTTTTTCACGGAAACGACTAAGGGTCTGGCCTTGTTTCCTATCTCTTCTCGCCGAGTCCCTCAGTCGAGCGACTCCTTAGGCTTTTTCTTTTCTTAGAAACGGTTTAGGGTCAGTGCCTGTTGTTTCTTTAATTTCTCGCCGAGTCCCTCAGTCGAGGCGACTCCTTTTGGCTTTTTCAGAAACGACTAAGGGTCTGGGCCCTTGTTTCCTATCTCTTCTCGCCGAGTCCCTCAGTCGAGGCGACTCCTTAGGCTTTTTCTTTTCTTAGAAACGGTTTAGGGTCAGTGCCCCGTTTTCTTTAATTTCTCGCCGAGTCCCTCAATCGAGGCGATTCCTTTTGGCTTTTTCACGAAAAACGACTAAGGGTCTCGGCCCTTGTTTCCTATCTCTTCTCGCCGAGTCCCTCAGTCGAAGCGACTCCGTAGGCTTTTTCTTTTCTTAGAAACGGTTTAGGGTCAGTGCCCTGTTGTTTGTTTAATTTCTCGCCGAGTCCTCAGTCGAGGCGACTCCTTTTGGCTTTTTCAAAACGACTAAGGTCTGGGCCCTTGTTTAATATCTCGTCTCGCCGAGTCCTCAGTCGAGGCGACTCCTTAGGCTTTTTCTTTTCTTAGAAACAGTTTAGGGTCAGTGCCCTTTGTTTCTTTAATTTCTCGCCGAGTCCCTCAGTCGAGGCGACTCCTTTTGGCTTTTTCAGAAACGACTAAGGGTCTGGGCCCTTGTTTCCTATCTCTTCTCGCCGAGTCCCTCAGTCGAGGCGACTCCTTAGGCTTTTTCTTTTCTTAGAAGTTTAGGGTCAGTGCCCGTTGTTTCTTTAATTTCTCGCCGAGTCCCTCAATCGAGGCGATCCTTTTGGCTTTTTCACGGAAACGACTAAGGGTCTGGCCCTTGTTTCCTATCTCTTCTCGCCGAGTCCCTCAGTCGAGGTCTCCTTAGGCTTTTTCTTTTCTTAGAAATGGTTTAGGGTCAGTGCCCGTTGTTTCTTTAATTTCTCGCCGAGTCCCTCAGTCGAGGCGATTCCTTTTGGCTTTTTCACGGAAACGACTAAGGCTGGGCCCTTGTTTCCTATCTCTTCTCGCCGAGTCCCTCAGTCGAGCGACTCCTTAGGCTTTTTCTTTTCTTAGAAACGGTTTAGGGTCAGTGCCCCGTTGTTTTTTTAATTTCTCGCCGAGTCCCTCAGTCGAGGCGACTCCTTTTGGCTTTTTCACGAAACGACTAAGGGTCTGGGCCTTGTTTCCTATCTTCTCGCCGAGTCCCTCAGTCGAGGCGACTCCTTAGCTTTTTCTTTTCTTAGAAACAGTTTAGGGTCAGTGCCCGTTGTTTCTTTAATTTCTCGCCGAGTCCCTCAGTCGAGGCGATCCTTTTGGCTTTTTCACGGAAAACGACTAAGGGTCTGGGCCCTTGTTTCCTATCTCTTCTCGCCGAGTCCCTCAGTCGAGGCGACTCCTTAGGCTTTTTCTTTTCTTAGAAATGGTTTAGGGTCAGTGCCCCGTTGTTTCTTTAATTTCTCGCCGTCCCTCAGTCGAGGCGACTCCTTTTGGCTTTTCACGGAAACGACTAAGGGTCTGGGCCCTTGTTCCTATCTCTTCTCACCGAGTCCCTCAGTCGAGGCGACTCCTTAGGCTTTTTCTTTTCTTAGAAACGGTTTAGGGTCAGTGCCCGTTGTTTCTTTAATTTCTCGCCGAGTCCCTCAGTCGAGGCGACTCCTTTTGGCTTTTTTCACGAAAACGACTAAGGGTCTGGCCTTGGTTTCCTATCTCTTCTCACCGAGTCCCTCAGTCGAGGCGACTCCTTAGGCTTTTTTTTTCTTAGAAACGGTTTAGGTCAGTGCCCCGTTGTTTCTTTAATTTCTCGCCGAGTCCCTCAGTTGAGGCGACTCCTTTGGCTTTTTCACAGAAACGGCTAACGGTCTTGGCCCTTCTTCCTATATCTTCTCGCAGAGTCCCTCAGTCGAGGCGACTCCTTTTGGCTTTTTCACGGAAACGACTAAGGTCTAGGCCCTTGTTTCCTATCTCGTCTCGCCGAGTCCCTCAGTCGAGGCGACTCCTTAGGCTTTTTCTTTTTCTTAGAAACGGTTTAGGGTCAGTGCCCCATTGTTTCTTTAATTTCTCGCCGAGTCCCTCAGTCGGGGCGACTCTTTTGGCTTTTTCACGGAAACGACTAAGGGTCTGGGCCTTGTTTCCTATCTCTTCTCGCCGAGTCCTCAGTCGAGGCGACTCCTTAGGCTTTTTCTTTTCTTAGAAACGGTTTAGGGTCAGTTCCCCGTTGTTTCTTTAATTCTCGCCGAGTTCCTCAATCGAGGCGATTCCTTTTGGCTTTTTCACAGAAACTACTAAGGGTCTGGGCCCTTGTTTCCTATCTCTTCTCGCCGAGTCCCTCAGTCGAGGCGACTCCTTAGGCTTTTTCTTTTCTTAGAAATGGTTTAGGGTCAGTGCCCCGTTGTTTCTTTAATTTCTCGCCGAGTCCCTCAATCGAGGCGATTCCTTTTGGCTTTTTCGCGGAAACGACTAAGGGTCTGGGCCTTGTTTCCTATGTCTTCTCGCCGAGTCCTCAGTCGAGGCGACTCCTTTTGCTTTTCACGGAAACGACTAAGGGTCTCGGCCCTTGTTTCCTAACTCTTCTCGCCGAGTCCCTCAGCCGAGCGACTCCTTAGGCTTTTTCTTTTCTTAGAAACGGTTTAGGGTCAGTGCCCCGTTGTTTCTTTAATTTCCACCGAGTCCCTCAGTTGAGACGACCCCTTTTGGCTTTTTCACGGAAACGACTAAGGGTCTGGGACCTTGTTCTTATCTCTTCTCACCGAGTCCCTCAGTCGAGGCGACTCCATATGCTTTTATTTTCTTAGAAACGGTTTAGGGTCAGTTCCCCGTTGTTTCTTTAATTTTCTCGCCGAGTCCCTCAGTCGAGGCGACTCCTTTTGGTTTTTCACGGAAACGACTAAGGGTCTGGGCCCTTGTTTCTTATCTCTTCTCGCCGAGTCTCTCAGTCGAGGCGACTCCTTAGACTTTTTTTTTCTTAGAAATGGTTTAGGGTCAGTGCCCCCATTGTTTCTTTAATTTCTCGCCGAGTCCCTCATTCGAGGCGACTCCTTTTGGCTTTTTCGCGGAAACAACTAAGGGTCTGGGCCCTTGTTTCCTATCTCGTCTCGCCGAGTCCCTCAGTCGAGGCGACTCCAAAGGCTTTTTTTTTTCTTTGAAACAGTTTAGCGTTAGTGCCCCGTTGTTTCTTTAATTTCTCGCCGAGTCCCCAATCGAGGCAATTCCTTTTGGCTTTTTCACGGAAACGACTAAGGGTCTGGGCCCTTGTTTTCTATCTCTTCTCGCCGAGTCCCTCAGTCGAGGCGACTCCTTAGGCTTTTTCTTTTCTTAGAAATGGTTTAGGGTCAGTGCCCGTTGTTTCTTTAATTTCTCGCCGAGTCCCTCAATCGAGGCGATTCCTTTTGGCTTTTTCGCGGAAACGACTAAGGGTCTCGG
>NW_017618234.1:0-11775 GCF_001879475.1 Ipomoea nil | reverse complement strand
ATTAAATAAAGCACGGGACAATTTTTTAATTACAAAATTTAAAATTCATTAATAAACATAAGGTTCTCATAGTTTTTTTTAGAAACTATTTAATAAAGCATTTTTTTTAGAAATCAATATATTTTATTGGGAAGAGAGATTTTGTAGGAATTGGGGGGAAGTTAAAATTTCAAATTTTTTTTATATATATAGATAGATTAGATGTATTATTCACCGATAAATTATTGTTATATTAAATAGAATTTTGTTTTTTTATATAAATTAATGTACCCTTTTTTTATATTTTGATTTTTACAAATCCAAATTCAGTGTAAACCATGTAAGAAAATTTTTAAATTGAGGATTTAATTTTTATATATTATAAAAAAAAGAGAAATCTTACAACAATTAAAAGATAAAAAGTGATATTAATTTAATATCAAATTGTCAATATATGAAACAAATCAATAACTTATGTTCGTGGTAAGCGGACCACAAATCCTAATCCAATATAGAAATCCGGTCAGACTACCGAGCAACAAATCAAGACCGTGATCAACTGGTCAATTTTTTCGACTCCCTAAACTAAATTACCCAACACCCTTCCATAACCCTAAATAAATACCCTTTTATTACCTTATTAACTACCCATAAAAACCCATTAATCCCTTTACCACCCATTACAACCTACTAATTTAACCTCCTATTTACTACCTCATAATACCCATTAAAACCTAATAAAACACACCCTATTTACTACCTTGAACACCCCTTACCCACTATCTAGCTAGTATTTTGTAGCTATAAAAAGAGAGGAAGTACGAGAGGGAGGGGGCTACATCTTTTGAGGAGAAAAACAACATACAGACAAAATGTACATGTACAAATCACCTACAAAAATAGTGAATTCTTGATTTGACATTGTCCTAAAAGGCTCGTAATTTTTACTTGTAGATTTCCACATTAAAATTCTGGTCTTGTTTATTTATTTCACGTATCTTGTTCTCATTCGACCGGTTGTGTTGGATCCTCGATAGACTGTTCGAGAGTCTAAAAACCAACAAATCCAATTATAATATTCTTGTAAAAAAGTGCATTATGTCATGTTAAATCGTTTTGAGTAGAGTTTTGGATAAAGATTTATTCAAGTATACTTAATTCAAATTCGAATTAATCTGATCTAGTCTTTTCATAAGACGTGTACCCGAAATATATAAGTAAGCATAACCAAACTCTCATCCAAATAAAGGTGTTTGCATAAAGTGTAAGCAAGAAAGTTGCAAATAAAGGTAAAAAGACTGAGGGAAGTCAGTAAGGATATTGTATTATCCCATCTTTGAGTAAAATCAAGGAATTGAATGGCCAAAGTAAGTTTAACTTTGAATTCGATTCTCGACAACTTAGCAGGCCAATAGGTATATATACTGTTTGACGCCTCCTTGCCATCATCGAACCTTTTTTTTTTTTTTTTTTTATCGAACCTATTACACAAAATATTTCTAATATGATTTATCTTTTCTATGTAGTTTGTGAACTATTACATAAAAACAAAATTTTTCAGTGTATTCTCTCGAATAGTGCATGGCTACGTGTGTGTATACATTTTAACCAAAAAAAACATTAAGGGTGTGTTTGGTTCACACATGAGAACCGGAATCGAAATCGGTATTAAATACTTGGTAATGGTGTAATGGGTTTTGGTAAAAGTATTTAATATGTTTGGTAGTAGGGTGGAATGAAAAGTTACTAATAGTAGTGCTTGAGAATGAATAAGGGAATGAAACCCATATTTTATTTGGGTATGTATTTTTCAATTCATGGGATATTCGAAACTCATAGTAATGTTCTAAAAACTTATCAACCAAATAATAACAATCACTTTCATACTCATTCTTATGGGCAAAACCCATCAACCAAACACACCCTAAATACTTTAATTTCTAAGGAGATTTTTTATTATAAAAATCATCATAAAAGTTTTTTTTTTTTTGGAGAACGTAGAAAGTTATTATTATTATTATTATTATTATTATTATTATTATTATTATTATGAACTTCTTTAAAATAATTTTTGATGTCGATTTTCTTAAAAAATCATCATCTAAATTTATTATTTAATTTAAACTTTAAAGGACGTACAATTTTTCTAGTTTTCTACACAACCACGGTCGTCTAAAATCATTTGTCAAAATACATTTTAGATGATAATTTTTAGAAAAATCGCCGTCTATTCTCTTTTTTTTTTTAATATTAAAATAAAATATTTAATTATTAAATTTCTGCTTACAAAGGATGCAACCATACCAGTACTAATGCATCGGATTCCATCAAAATTTCAAAATTAAACGTGCTTGGGCGATACTAGTTCGATCCGCGTGTTGCATCTCCAACCTCTTTAGACGATGATCTAATAGGAATCCCAATTCCCAATGTGGCGCCAAATGACAAGTTTGACTTAAGCATCCTTGAGAGTCCCCCTTCCTGTAAATCCAAAAAAATTCTGCTTACAAAATTAGTGTAAATTAAATACACCTCATAATTCATAAGTCATAACATATATACATTAATTATATGATTCTTTCTGTACTAGTTAGCATTGTATGACTACTTAGTATTTGCCCATCTTCCAACCTAAATTTGTAGCATCGTACATATCATTTACCATTTTTTCATTAATGCAGTTCCCAAACGTAACGCACAAACACCCTGCTGGCAATTATCAATCATTCTGATATGCATCATTTTCTCATAAATATAATGCCAATTGTGGATGGATTTGATATCACGTTTATCACGTTGCAATAACAATCGTCAAAATATCAAAAACTTTGGTATTATATGGATTATATTGCTTTCAAAAAAAAAATATGGATTATATTGTGTCTTTTGTTAATTAACAACTTATTTTATTTTTTAAAAAAAACTAATATTATAAAAGTGTGATCACGATTTATATAATTATTTAATTCTTTTTTTCCTTTCCTGTTGTATTATTGGTGTGGTTAAGGAACACCAGCTGCACTTTTTTTTTTTTTAAAAAATAAAAATAAAAATTAAGGAGGGCTTACATTTGGAGACAAAAACTCACTCTTCCTGCAAGAACCTTGAATTTCTTTCTCCAATACTCTCTCTTCTACATAAGATAAAATATCCTCAAAAATCACCACAATATCTATAAGAGCATCATCAATAGCCAAAATTCTGCACAAATTTTAAGATGCGATTTAGGAGAAAAGAGGGAGGAGAAACCAGAAAAATGATTTTCAGGAAAAAAAAAAAGAGTAAAGAAAAAAAGGGAGGCGTTGTTGACTCTTTATGCTTCAATAGGTTGAGAAAGTATGTTTGAACAGATACTACAATTTATTAGAGTCAGTAGCATTAAAAAAAACACTACATTTATATTGCATAATTTTTTGTTCAAAATTTTAAAATATAACAACAAAATTAAACAAGAAAAACCTAAATAAATAAATAAAAAGAAGTTGACCGTTGTAACATCCAACTTATAAAAAAAAATTAAAAAATTACAAGCTTCATTTCAGAGTGCCGACAGCCACTCTGAAGTGCCCCAACGTGCGCGAGTGACACACCCGCCTATTGGGGTGAGTGGGTGACCGTGCTCTAAAGCACGTTTTTGTCCTTCAATTTTCAAAACGTGATATATATTGTCCCTTCTCTAATAGGAAGAAGGAGAAAAATTATTGTCGATGAAAGGAGAACAAAAGAAGAATAAAAAAATTGAGGGAAAAAAATGTAATCTTCGAAGAAGGAAAACGACGGGTAACCACATTTACATCACTAATAATTTAAGAGAAAACAATATATGTCACGTTTTGAAATTTAAGGAACAACATTTATGCCACTAATAATTCAAAGATTACATTAATAATTAACATATATATATTTGTGAGGTACATAAATTACAATTTTTTCATTAAACAATGATCACTATTATCAATGGCGAAACCACATAGTGCACTATCATTTCGTATATTTTAAAATTTTTCATTCGTTTTTATACTTAATTTTTGTTGTTAAATTAATTGCTCAATTTACTCAAAAAAAAAAATTGCTCAATAATGATAAAATGTTAAATATATTTTGTAATTCAAATATTAAAAAGAAAAACAAATATCCGGACAAGGAGTCAAGGACGTCATGTAATAACAATAATATTGTGCCACGACAATATATACAAGCCAATCATAAATCATTGTCAAGCTCAAGACTATAGGTATCTATTTTAAATGCTAATCAAATATTCAATCATTAATTATGATTTTAACTCCACTCATTTTTTTTTCAGCCGCACTGGTGGGACTTTGTAAACCCTTCCATTATCACAAGTGTTACAAAAATCCATCCTAGACACTGATCGGCCCTAGTGCTAATCGCTTCGGCCTCCTAGATGTTGATTAGACCGATTAGGCAGCGACTAGGCCGTATGGCATTGACCAGGTCGTCTAGTCATTAGCTGTTGTTCCCTTCTTTTTTAAATATGTTATTTCACTGAAAACGTATCGTTTTGAGCAAAATAATCTTAAATTGTTTAAACTCTAGATATTTTTAGGTTAATATTTAATATATTAATATTAACTATTAAAGTATTAAATAGTTTATAATTATCAAGTCTTAAAAATTTTAAAAAAAAAATTTTAAAATTAAAAATACACGGGCGCTTAGGCGTCGATTAATCGCCGCCTAGGTGCTAGGCGCCCCCCGAGCGTCCGAGGAGTACCTAATGATTTTTTCAACCATGATTACCACCACTGATTTCTTTTTAGATGACGAGGGAAACTCCACAACCCTTTTGGGTGTAGGTAAATCCGCCTTGTGACCCTAGTCGATAAAGGATCACAAGGAAGTAAATTAGTTATGAGAGTCTATCTAGGTTACCCATAGATGACATGCTCAAACCAATGGAACAAAAATTTAAACTCATGACTTTGTGGTTACAAGTGTAGATGTCTTGCCATCTTGACAATGATTTTATAATTAGAAGCTAGGCTCTTAGACATTGAGGAGGGGAGGAAAAGAACAATTTTTCAATGCAATAATAATAATAATAACAACAACAATAACAGAAACAACAACAACAACAATAGTTATCGCCGTTGTCTTCGTCATCATCTTAAATCCAATTAAAATGCTCTTGTAGAATTTTCAAATTTACAATCATATAAACAGCAAGCTAGAAAACTATCAATTTAATATCACAATGCAATATTTACAAGACTTTAAATCTACATGACCGATTGATTAAAACATTAACTTAGTAATTATAAGAGTATAAGTTCGACTCTCAATTATGAGAATGTTTATATCTTATACATGAACTAACAAAAGGCTAATCCATGCATGCACAGTATTTTTAAGAAATTGATGAACTATCTGTTTTCATCCTATTTAATCTTTGTTCATATATCACGTACCATAACAAAATATTCAACATATTTTATTTATTCAGAAAAATGCAGATGCGAGTATGCGACTCGAGAGAATTAGCTATAGAAAATTAAATAAAGTTGCATAATAAGGTATGGAATTTGCCCAAAAAAAAAAAGAAGCTATGGAATTAGTTGCTAATTTCTACCACAACATCCCATAGTTGGCTGGTGAAGGTGTTACACAAGACTTTACCCCCTTCAATTCTTCAAAAGTGGCTCTTCCGTGCTTTCCCACTTGTCCAACCTTGCTCTAGCCTTCTCCACCTGAAAAAAAAAATATAAATTTACATATATGATACATTGGTCATGTTTGGTAAGATAGTTAACTTATTAATCAATTTTGACTTATATATCATTATTAACTGTTTGACTTAGTTAAACAACCACTATGATTGTTTGATTAATTAGCTTTTTGTAACAGCTTATTGCTTTAAAACACTAAAATTTATTTGATTAATTAGCTTTTTGTAACAGTTTATTGCTCTAAAACACTAAAATTTTAAAAGAGACTCAAAAAGCAGTTTTTTCGATCAGCTTTCTTAAGAAAGTTATTTTGCATGTAATCAACTATCAGTTAATTTACCAAACATATTTCTACAATTAGCTAATGCTATCAAACTAGTTAAACTTACTAACACAACCAGCTAATAACTATTTAGTATTTACCAAACACTCCATTGTATTAATTAGTTAGTATTTTGAACCAAACTCAATGGAACTCAAGCAACTTGATTAACAATAATTCAAGTTATGTTAATTTTGAATATACTAATACTCGACTAGGCACTAGCTAGAGTGTCCAAGTCTAATCGAGTACAATTTTTCTATTTTTTCATATATGTCAACTAAAGTCAATCGATCATGGAATTTTTCTCAATTTATTAATGTGTTACCTCTTTATTCCAATCCGTCCGAAATGTAACCCAGAGTAAGATGAAGGTCTGCATTGCTGTGCCTCCTATCATACCAGACCAAATTCCCTGCCACCCAAATATTCATCATAACACAATTTTGTTTGACCACCAAACTTATATAATCTAATCAAGATTAATTATATTATAAACAAAATAAAACCTTGGCACCAAGGTCGAACTTGAATCCAAGAAGACACCCTAATGGAATCCCTACGATGTAGTAACACCCAACATTAACATACGCAACAAACGATTGCCATCCACACCCCCAACAGCAACACCTGCAAATTCCCCAAAAAAAAAACATTATTATGTTTTCATCAGTTTAGTAAACTCGATCGAAACCATAAAAGTAAGTTGGGACCACTCTCACATTCCGCATTGCTTATATGAAACCATTTAACTTTCTGCCATAGCTCAACCACTCCACTACATACACGCTTCAGATTTACTTTTTTGTCGATATTTTGTTGGTGTAATGTGACCAAAAAGTGTATAATTAGAAATTAAAAAAAAAAAAAAAAAAAAGTAGGGGTGACCTGACAAGACCGGTTGGATGCCGTTTAGGATGATTGTGACAGCGAGATATGGACAGAGGTCCGACACAGCTTCTGCCACGGTCGCCGGTGGTGAACGCGTAGCTGATGACGTGTCGCAGAGATAGCACTATGACGGCTTCCACCACCGCAATGGCGGAGGAGATGACGGTTACCACCAACACTGAAAATGCAGCTGATTTCGGATTCCCGGCTCCCACCTCATTCCCACTCTCACACTGATGAAAAATTCTTCATTTTTAATTTTTAAAGAAAAGAAATGAAAACAAAATATGCATGTTTACGAAAGAGGAGGTACTGGTTTGTATTTAATTAATTGTTCTAAATAGATTCCTATAGACTAGTCAGTAGTTGAACTTCCCTTTAACTGTATTTAAACTTTGCTTATTCTTGTTAATGAATTACAGTTTCTTTCACAACCTTACACTCACCTAGCAGCAGCATTGAATCCGATTGAAACCATGAATAGCAGTGCATTTATTGCCATGCTGCCAAAAAGAGAAACATTTTTATTGCATCAATTCAACATGCATCAACAACAAATAATTATTGCATGCACTATATATTCGTTTGATGAGTACTTTTTCTCCTTGATATGACAGGTCAAGATCATAAAAATTTGTCCCTAGCGTTGTTGTCCACCTCTTGATTTTAGATTGTTGGACGAATTGAAGGTATTAAAGGCCAATCAAGTTTAGTAATTAGTGACTACGAAATTACGAAATTATTGGTAAAAGGTCATTGAAGAGTCAATTTTAGGGCACCTTACATCTCAGTTTAAAACTGTGATGACAGTATATAAAAAAATAAATTATATTTTTACTGAGTTTCTTTTTACTGAGTTATAAATTTGACATTGTGATATATCTTACTTGATACATAATGATTTACCAGTACTGTGGTGCATTTTCTTTCAAAAAAATTTTAAAAAAATGGAGAAAGAAGAAGATGTGGATTTGTTATTCTTACCACACAGAGATCGAATCCAATGCAAGCTCAGGGTTCTCCAGTAACCCAGCGAGTAGAACAAGAATCTGGAAATACCATGTCTCCAGGCAAAGCATGACGGCGGAGGCCGCCGACAGTTTCACAAACTCCCACAGTCCGGCGAACGCCTCCCGCCGGAAGCCGTTCCAGGTGGCCTTACACTTATCACTCTTCACAATATACACAAACTGACCTCCCACAATGACCCACCAAGAAAAGCTGAGCACCAGTGACGCACCTATCAACCCAACCCAACCTCGTACACAAAAACCCAACTCAGTAACAAATGCAAGAACAAGGTCCCTAAAGAGATAAGCGCGCTGGGGCGACTATACTCTGAGCCTGCAAGAATTTCTGTATGGGGAAGTTGACGGCGTAGGCGAATATCTGAGGGATTAGGCCGTAGACGAAGAGGGCGCGTAATAGGCCACCGTTTTGGGCTCACCAAGTGCCAGTAAGAGTTGCCTGGAGAAGAAGTAGACCACCATTAATGGAATCCCAGTTATGGTGAGCACCACGGTGGCTCTCTGTAAGTACACCCCAGCATATCGTATCTCTGTGCTCCGAAGGCTTGCCCGCATAGGGTCTCCACTGCACTCCCCATTCCTAACTGCAAATTAAATTTTCCAAATAATCACCATGCACAAACAAATAAACAAGATTATTGCATGCAGCTAATTAATTAAACAAATGTATATATATATATGTTACCATGGCCATAAGCGAATAACTGGATGCCCTGGTTGCCGAGAGAGGCGGCGGCGAGCTGAAGATTTCCTAGCTGGCCGGAGAAAATGCGAGTGGACATGGACATGGAGTTGTTGATCAAGTAAACCATGATGGCGGGAGCGGCTAGGCGGAACAAGAGGCGGAGTTCGATCCACGAAGCCGATTTGAGGCGCTTCAAGTAGGGCAACTGAGTGTCTGAGAGCACCTTCTCCAGCTCTGAGCTACCTCCGTGACCAGCTGCCATGAAAGACGGTACGGTGAGGCTTGCAGGGACTCTCTTTGATGAGGAGGATGGGGAATATCAGCTTGAGAACGTATGCGGCGTAGCTCAAGCTGTATGTTGTTTAAAAAGGCTAGCTTCTCCATTTTTTACTTAGCCAATTTTATTTTGAGTAATACGTGTACTCCACTTTTTATTCCATTTCTTTCTTCATATGTTCTTAGGTGTTATTCTTTAATTGATTTAAATAATAAAGTATTGTGACCACGTGAACTGTACTATTAGAATATTTTAAAATTAGGGTTAGGGATTCAGCTTTAATTTTTGGGGTAAGAATATTTTAGATTTCTACTGGAGTTAGGGATTCAACTTTTTGAGAAGAATATTTTAAAATTAGTTATATTAATTAATTAGAATGGTTATTATCTTAAAATTATTTTAAATTTAATTTTTTTTAGAATTATATTATTATTCAAGTTTATCTTTAGTTTGTTGGTTGGATTGATTTATTATATTTTTAATAATTATCCCATTTATGTGGTTGTAATATATATGTTTGTTAATGACTATTTAAGGTCATGTCAAATAAAATATATAGTTGAGAATTTTTTAGATAGGAAATTGAGTGTTTTCTAGAACTCGGGAGAGTTCGACCATGATCAAAGTCATGGTGATCTTGACTTATCAAGTGTGAAACCTCACTTGTGGCGTCGTCCCAAATCTCCTACGTATCACCACATAGCCTAGTGTGACGAGGACTTATCAAAAACCAAAAAACAAACCCTTACCTCGAGCCTAGCCTGATTTCACCTAGCCTAATAAATTGTTCTAAAATACTCGATATTATTTTAATTAGAGTGTGAAAATAAGATCGGGCCAAGCAGATTCACATCTTAAAGTGAGCTATTGTTTTTATACATTCACTTTAATTTACCCAATAAAATTTATATAGGTGGCGGAGTTATTCTCTATGGGAGTATGAGTATCTATATCATTTTCCTTTTATTGTTGGGTTAGAACTTAGAAGGGAACTCATAGCCACCTTTCAGGACTAATTCAGTCAATTGCTTTTGGGTGACCAGTGAAACCTATTGTACTGGTAAATGTTAATTTTGTGTAATAGTATCTAAATCATCACATAAAAGAGATAAATTGTACTGCAACAACTCTTTGTATTAAGAAAATCCATGTAAAGTAGGGATAAAGAGGATGCAACTCAATCAATTTTATTTTTAAAGTTTATTATTAAAAATTATTAAAAATGACAACTCACCATCCACACAACTTGATGAAATGAATGATAACCTGCTATCAGATGAAATTGCATACATTTAGAGCGTTTAGTGGCCTAATTGCAATTTTTTATTTTTTTTCATTCAGTAGCCTAATTGCATTTTTAGGTTATGTCACTAATTTGGACCTTATTGCATTTTTAGGTTATGTCACCAATTTGGACCTTATTCCTTAAATATAAGCATGACCATAATGGCATTAACTATGAATAATGAGGGAATTCAGTGTGACAGACAGTATATCCATGGCTTAAAAACAGCTATATCATGGGAAGACTAGGTTCTTATGTATTGAGGAGAGGAGGAAAAGAGCAAATTTTCAATGCAATAATAATATTCTTTTAAGTCCTGAGAGAACATTCAAATTTACAACCATATAAGCAGCCAGCTAGAAACCTATCTAATCTAATACAACACTGCAATGTTCTCACGACTTGAAATCTACATGGCCGGTTAGTTAAGATGTTTGATATATAATTACATGGAATTCCATCTCCAGCAATGTCTCTCTCCAAAAAACTTGTTTTATTACAACTTACAGGAATCAATGCTATGCTGATTCAAAGCTTGAGAAAACTAAATGTTATATCACTCCCTTGTATCATCATTCTCTGCCTCAGCTCCACAAATTTTTCTTGTGTTGCTGCAGATTGATCTCATACAGAAGTTGCGCTATGGCTTCAATGGCTTCCTTACTTTCAAGGACTGATAAGGCCATCTTTAACATTTTCCATACAACTTAAGGAGAAAGGTGGCGACTCGCGAATAACTTTACAGAAGCACAACCACTGCTGAGACTACTAGGATCAGAAGCGACCTTTTTGTCTACAGCATAAAGACCTGACAAATGTACAAGAATTTCAGTCAAATAAAAGGATATGCAACTCGACTCGATAGATATAGCTATAGAAAAACAAGTTGCATGCTTTGGTTCATTTTAGTAATTGTATGCTGGAAAATCTTAAGCCGGAACCTATTACTGTTCCTTTTAGGGGTATTTAAGGCATGGGATTAAGGATTTATGTTACCAACCAACATCGAGTGGAATCATGGGAAATCCTAATTGAAGAGAAGCATCTCAAACTAACAACAAAGTGTGGAGCTAATTTCTTACTTATAGCCTTAACTTTATTTCAGAGATTTCGGTTGTTTAGACAAATATGGGGGTTTGGATATCCAAATTTTTTAAAAAAGGTGAGAACTCAAATCTGTTCTTACACTTTTGCCCAGATGCTGCAGCAGGAAGTGCGGGAATTTTTACAGCTGCAAGAAGAGAGTTCAGACATATATTAGTTACTAACTGTTCATGTGGCAGTATGACCTTTCAAATTAAGGCATATTTTGGGTGGAAAAAAGAAATGAGAGATATTAGGTGCAGTAAATAGAAAGGGTAAATTTTGTATTTGGTCCATAGCTGTCAAATTTATTATCCTTATTATCCATTTGCCAATAAACTGGGAGAAATGACATTGGGTATGGTTCTACTAATTGGAACTAATATCATAAGATCAGGATCAAATTTAAAATATTAAAACGTCTAGGATTTAAACTTTTGGACCAAACTAAAATTTACTCATATAAAGAATTAGTGAACGTACTTTTATTGCATGATGAGGCTTGTAAATGTGATGCAGAAGGCCAAGGAGCTGG
>NW_017618233.1:0-37445 GCF_001879475.1 Ipomoea nil | reverse complement strand
GATAAAAGGAATCCAAAACGGGGTGTTATGCCACGTATACCACACTAGGTATACGCTACGGCGACAATTTGCAAGTGTAACACTATCCCAAAAACATCCAAACTAGAACAGTCCAAAGACATTGGCACACAGGCCTCAACAACACTGTCTAAAGATATAGGTGCTAAGCTACCGGCTCTAGACATCGCGCTCGACTACGCATCACCTGAAAGATACAAAGATAAACATCGGGGCGACGCCCGGTCAGCGAAAGATGCTGGTAACCCACCAATACCTTTAAGTATCATAAATAGGTAGATATATAATTGGTGAGCTGTCGTAGGCTTCCAAATTAAAACCTTACAAACGTAGTAGCGGGAGTAAGGATCGATCCCACGAGGAGTAACTAGTTTAACTTTTGCTCAAATTAAAGGTAGGGGGGTTTGGAATATATCGAGAATAAAGATAAAATAAAAGAGAATTTAAATAAACAAGAAATTTAATTGAATGAATAAAGCAATGAAAATAATATATCGAAAACACTTATAATAGGAGACCTTGGTTAGTAAAGATCCACCACCGGAATTCAACACTGATCATTGATTAATAAAGTAATTAATATGCAATTGAATATTTGTCGTGAAATTATTTCATTTCTGTTTTCCCTTAGTTGTAGGTAAATAAAGCACAAGCGGTTTAATTACCCCTAACTACTAAATAATCTAAGACAAGCGCTATAGATTTAATTTAATAGCAGCAATAGGAACTAGGAAAACCGACAAACTAAATAACACAAGCACAAGCGGTTGCATTTAATTTAGGAAAATATTCTACCCGAGACCAATTATCACTAAGCCGTCAATAATTAACCTCAGTTGCTACTGAATATTAGAATAATTTGTAGCACAACATTATCTAATATAGCAAATAATTATATCAAATAAATAACTAGTAGGCCTCAGCAATTAAATGATACAACTATTCAAATATTTAGAAGAATATTTAATACTCAAAATGCATAAAAACATATATATAATAAAGTTAAATAAATAACCTTACAGCGTTATGAACTCCGGGGCTTCAATTCACTAAACCAACTAGAAATTAGCCACAAATGGACATTGATAACAACTTCAACGAATACTATAGAGGAGGGAATGAACGTTTTACAATAGAAAAACTTCTACTATTTATACTATTCTTAAAATAAACTCAAATGAATCTCTGCCACTTATTTCCTCCTTTTGCGCCATGGTGCGGTCTTTGGACAACGCTCTCGCCGATGGAAGCGGTTTGATGACATTCTCCACTAGCTGCGCTGCCATGTCTAAATGAAAGAAAGAAAATAGAGTTTGGGGTAAGAAAGAAAATAGAGTTTCAATTTGGTTTGATTGGTAAGCTTTATTATAATATATATATTATATATATATATATATATATATATATATAATATATATAATCATTTATAAAGCAGTACGCCTTATATATATACTAGTATGCATTCTATATATATTTATATATATTATATATATATTATTATATTTATATATAAAAGAACTAATTATTAGATATATTAAATAACTAATGCAAAATTATTTATAAAGATGTACCTAAAATATGAGTGTAAAATATGCCTATCAATAATATGAAAACCATTTTCGAAACGGAATACATATATATAAGTCAAAAGCCAAGATCAAAAGACAACACAAGACTCACCACTCACAAGGACAAAACCGGGAACACATCCCAAACCACAAAGGTTAACCACACACAAGGATAAAGACTCACCCAACGAAAACACATGCCAAAACACCACACCACAAGCCTCCATGACTACACACGTCACGAGAGAAGAGAACTCACCACAACAACGCTTCACAAGCCCTCGTGACATCACCCATCACGAGTTGATACGCCTTCCTTATGCCCTGTTCCAACCTTATGGCTACCCCCAACCTTGTACCTTCGGTGCCAACCATTACCTCCAGAAAGCCCCTGTACAGCCAAGTCCAACCTTATTCCTCCGGGACCGTCGTCCCCCACCTATAACCACCAACGAAAACCCACCAATTCACGGCAACACATGCCCGGATAACACAATGTTATCGCCTAAACACGTGGACTCAGCCACAACTCCATAAAATCACGTCACGGCCACCACGAGGACCGCTGCAATACCTTGGTGACTAGCGTCCCATACCACTAATCGTGCAATCCAGGTAAAGCCACACACGCACCACCACCCACACGAAACAAGCAACGGATTGCAAAAGAAGGTATGAAACATACTCAAACAAGAGACAGGTCACCACCCATCGACAACAACGACGCTAGCATTAAGATAATAACTAGCAAGCTCAACAACGAGGAAACTCAAGATAGTTCCGAGGAACACACAAGACACCACACGGTTCAACGAAACACAATGTTGAACACTTAGCACGATACACAACACCAAAGATCATACATGGATACCTACCATAAAGCTCTAGACCTACGAAACATTAAGAAGACGCTCAAATAGTTCCACAAAAGAACAACGGGAGGCCAAAAGATCAAAGACCGGAGACAAACGAAACACGGGGAACAAATCCCACTCCAACCTCACCGTGTTCCCCGCGGGTGGACCCACGGGTAGTGCCCCACCCGTGGTCCCGCCCGCGGGTACAACACCCACAAGGCATACGTTCCTGCGGGTAGGCCGGCAGGTGGTGCCCCGCCCGCCGTTCCGCCCGCGGGTACGTCCCTGTACCACAACAAATCCCTTCGGGGATTTTCTCCTCCAAACACAAATTCAAGTCCAAAACATGCCAAATCTCACCAAGCACAACAAAATGACTTGAACCAAGGAAAATTCCAAGCAATGGCACAAAGGAACCTAAACACAAGCTCTAGATATGCAATATCACAAGATAAATGCATAAACTCTCACATTTCATAGCAAAACACAAGTAGAAGCCAAGAAATCATATATAGGTAAGCAAAATAGGTTTTGTAGAGCATGGGTTACCTCTTGAAGACCAAAAGACTCTCTTACACCACAACAAGCTCTCCACTAAGCTCACTACCCAAACCCACTTCAAGATCAAACCAAAAGATCATAAGAAATAGAATTAATTACTCAATTAATTCATGGTTTGGAGTGTGGATATTTGGGGAGTCACAAGGGCCCAGACCCTTAGTCGTTTCCAAGAAAAAGCCAGAAGGAGTCGCCTCGACTGAGGGACTCGGCGAGAAAGAGAAAGGAAACAAGGGCCCAGACCCTTAGTCGTTTCCAAGATAAATCCAAAAGGAGTCGCCTCGACTGAGGGACTCGGCGAGAAAGAGAAAGGAAACAAGGGCCCAGACCCTTAGTCGTTTCCAAGAAAAAGCCAGAAAGAGTCGCCTCGACTGAGGGACTCGGCGAGAAAGAGAAAGGAAACAAGGGCCCCGACTCTTAGTCATTTCCAAGAAAATAGCCAGAAGTAGTCGCCTCGACTGAGGGACTCTGTGAGAAAGAGAAAGGAAACAAGGGCCCAGACCCTTAGTCGTTTCTAAGAAAAAGCCAGAAGGAGTCGTCACGACTGAGGGACTCGGCGAGAAAGAGAAAGGAAACAAGGGCCCAGACCCTTAGTCGTTTCCAAGAAAAAGCCAGAAGGAGTCGCCTCGACTGAGGGACTCGGCGAGAAAGAGAAAGGAAACAAGGCCCAGACCCTTAGTCGTTTCCAAGATAAATCCAAAAGGAGTCGCCTCGACTGAGGGACTCGGCGAGAAAGAGAAAGGAAACAAGGGCCCAGACCCTTAGTCGTTTCCAAGAAAAGCCAGAAAGAGTCGCCTCGACTGAGGGACTCGGCGAGAAAGAGAAAGGAAACAAGGGCCCCGACTCTTAGTCATTTCCAAGAAAATAGCCAGAAGTAGTCGCCTCGACTGAGGGACTCTGTGAGAAAGAGAAAGGAAACAAGGGCCCAGACCCTTAGTCGTTTCTAAGAAAAAGCCAGAAGGAGTCGTCACGACTGAGGGACTCGGCGAGAAAGAGAAAGGAAACAAGGGCCCAGACCCTTAGTCGTTTCCAAGAAAAAGCCAGAAGGAGTCGCCTCGACTGAGGGACTCGGCGAGAAAGAGAAAGGAAACAAGGGCCCAGACCCTTAGTCGTTTCCAAGAAAAAGCCAGAAGGAGTCGCCTCGACTGAGGGACTCGGCGACAAAGAGAAAGGAAACAAGGGCCCATACCCTTAGTCATTTCCAAGAAAAAGCCAGAAGGAGTTGCCTCGACTGAGGGACTCGGCAAGAAAGAGAAAGGAAACAAGGGCCCAGACCCTTAGTCGTTTCCAAGAAAAAGCCAAAAGGAGTCACCTCGACTGAGGGACTCGGCGAGAAAGAGAAAGGAAACAAGGGCCCCGACTCTTAGTCATTTCCAAGAAAATAGCCAAAAAAAGTAGTCACCTCGACTGAGGGACCTCCTGTGAGAAAGAGAAAGGAAACAGGGGCCCAGACCCTTAGTCGTTTCCAAGAAAAATCCAGAAGTAGTCCCCTCGACTGAGGGACTCGGCGAGAAAGAGAAAGGAAACAAGGGCCCAGACCCTTAGTCGTTTCCAAGAAAAAGCCAGAAGGAGTCGCCTCGACTGAGGGACTCGGCGAGAAAGAGAAAGGAAACAAGGGCCCAGACCCTTAGTCATTTCCAAGAAAAAGCCAGAAGGAGTCGCCTCGACTGAGGGACTTGACGAGAAAGAGAAAGGAAACAAGGGCCCAGACCCTTAGTCGTTTCCTAGAAAAAAGCCAGAAGGAGTCGCCTCGACTAAGGGACTCGGCGAGAATGAGAATCGAAACAAGGGCACAGACCCGTAGTCGTTTCCAATAAAAATCCAGAAAGAGTCGCCTCGACTGAGAGACGCGGCGAGAAAGTGAAAGGTGGGAGACAAGGGCCTAGACCCTTAGTTGTTTTTCGAGGGAAAACTAAAAGGAGTCGCCTCGATTGAGGGACTCAGTAAGGAAAAAAAGAAGTTGAAAGACATAAACAAAAAAATGGGGCATAAAGAAAAACGCGAAGAAAAGCAAAGGGAAAAGCTTCATTCGACTAAGGCCCGAAGGGAAAGCCAGCCCTTACAAAAAAGGTGAAGTTACTAAAAAGCCCTAGACTACGGGGGAGGGGGTTTCGACATTGACTTCCTCTACTTTTTCTTCCGCCAATGTTCCAGCAAGAGGAGCAGGTGAAGGGTCTTCCACAGGAGGAGGCTGTTCAGTCGAAGTCACCAGACTCGCCACAGAAAGAGCCGCCGGATCAGCAGTCGTCGCAGATGTCTCGGCAACTGGAAAATGATTGAACACTAGCTTAAGGCCCCAGCTCTCCGGAGTGAAGGACGGGTCGCGGGCCAAGAGGATGGCATGGATCCGATTGGCAAGTGACCCTCAGCAGCTCGGCGGTTTGAACCTCCTTCGCCTTGGCATAAACCGCCTGCTCTTCCAAGCGACCCTCCTCCGATTGGCGTAGGCGAGTGGCGATGGAGTGCATGGTAGTCTTGAGCGCCCGTATCCGCCTCCTCAGCTCCAGTTGGAAAGTGAGGTTCTAAGAAAAAGGGAAGAGAAGCAGTATTAGAAGAGAATCTAGAGGAAATAGAAAAATAAAGGAGGTCAGCAAAAGAACTTACTCGGTAGTACTGGCTCAGAGAAGCTTCCAGGATGTACTCATCCTGCATCTTGCTCGCCGCCTCCAAATCCTTGGGGAGAATGATGTGTTTGGCCCAATTCTGGACCGAGTAGTTGCCCGCCCAGATCTGGGCATCCTCTTCGAGCTCCAAGCCCGGCCGAATCTTTTTGGGAGGAGGCGCGTCCGACTGCTCCAGTGTGCGCTTGGAGCTGGGACTCTCCGTAGGTACTGGAGGCGGGAGACGAGAAGGAGAAGTGACGGGAGACGACGTCAGGTCCACCATAGTTCGTGGAGGAGTTGGAGTCACCTGGGGAGTCGGCGATGGAAGGGAGGAAGAGGTTGCTTGAGCACCGGACGACCACTGCGTCAGTCGGCGCCTCATCTTTTCAGCACGGTAGGCCATTGCCGGCGTTGGAGCCTCGGCTTCGTCCGAGCTGGTGGAGTCGGAGTCGTAAGGTCCTGCAGGGGAAAGTAAAAGGGTCAGCAGTCGGACCAGGTGAGAAAGTTAAGAAACAAGAAGGTCACAAAAGGCTACCTGAGGTGGTCGTGCCGGCTGGCAAAAGGCCCCATTTCGCCATAGCCAGTACTCGAGACCAGTACTTAACAGAGTGAGGTCCAAAGTTCTTCAGGAACTCGGCACCCTGGATCACGTCCTGGGTGAAGGCAGCGCGCCGGGAGCAGGGTTTGAAGAGGGCAACCGACTACAAGGTGGGGAAAGTGAAGGTTGAGAAAGAAGGGCGGACAAAGAAGATGTAGGGTTTCCAGTCCTTTATGGAATCTGGAAGACCCTCGAACAATTGATGCCCAGGTCGGGAAGAAACTTGGATGAAGCCAGGGGAGTGCGAGCCGACCTTGTTCACTGTGAACAGGCACCTAAAACGATCTAGGTCAGGCTCACAGAGCCACCAATGGCATAAATTGATAAAGAAGACAAGAAGGCGATGGGAGTTAGGCATGAGCTGACCTGGAACCAGGTTATAATGACGATAGAAAAGAGAAAGAAAGGGATGGGGTGGCACTCGGAATCCAAAAGCCACCGAGTGCAAGTGAATGCCAATAATAAAATTTGGCTATTTTGGAATAATGACTTGGCAGTAACATTTGAGAGTCAGACTGAGCAGTGTGTTACGATATCTTGTGTACACTCTACGGTTCTCACGCCTTTCTGGCTCTCTTTTGTTTATGCCAAGACCAAGGTACGCCTCCGGGACCCCCTGTGGGTTGAGCTGAAAGCTATTTTTTCTAGGATCCCCGGGGGTGTGCCTTGGGCGGTTGCGGGTGATTTTAACTGTCTGTTAAGTGTGGACGAGAAAAAGGGTGGTCTACCGTATTCACACCGGAAGACCACTGATTTTCAGGAGTGTGTCAGTGCGTGTGACTTGGTCGACGCGGCCTATTACGGTTCCTGTTTTACTTGGTGGAATGGGCGCCGTAGAGAGGCGGCTATATGGATGCGTTTGGATCGGCTCCTCTACACCTCGGTGTGGGAGTCGGTCTTTACGTCATCCGTACGGCATTTGTCAAAGTCTACGTCTGACCACAGTCCGCTTCTAATATCCTTTGAGTTGATAAGTATGCAGGTAACTCCGAAGCACTTTGTGTTCCTGAACGTGTGGATTAAGCACGACGATTTTCTGAGGGTGGTGCGTGATAGCTGGCAGGTTCCTGTAGAGGGGGCCCCTATGTTTGTAATAGCCACCAAGTTGAATAGGTTGGGGAAAGTTCTGAGCACCTGGAGCAAGACTGTATTTGGGGATATCTTTGTGAAGCTCCGGGAGTATGAGGATAGTGTTCAGGCCCTAGAGACTGCCTTACAGCAACACCCGGATGATGAGAATGCTTTAATTGAATATAAAAAGGGTGTTGCTTTGTTACAGAAACAGATTGCTATAGAAGAAGAATTTTGGCAGCAGAAGGCGCGTATCACCGACGTTCAGGATGGGGATAGAAACTCCCGGTTCTTTCACTCAGTTGTTAAGGAACGTAGGCGAAAGCTATATATACACAGAGTGAAGGGTGGTGACGGTGTGTGGCTAGAGGATAGGCAAGGGATTGCTAATCAGGCGGTCTCTTTCTTTGAGCATATGTTCACCGCGGAGGTTGGGGGTTTTGATTTGACTAGGCTGGACTGTGTCCCACGGTTGGTTGCAGAGGAGGATAATGAGGTTTTGACGGCGGTGCCTGAGGTGGAGGAGGTGAAGGCGGTGGTAATGCAGATGAACTCTACGAGTGCGGCAGGGCCGGATGGTTTCTCGGGGGCCTTCTATAAGGCTTGCTGGGATATTATTCAGGATGATGTTGTTAGCATGGTTCGGAGCTACTTTGCGGGACGGGAATTTACCAGGGCTATCACGCACACATCTATCGTCCTGTTGCCGAAGAAGCCGAGTCCGGAGACTTTTGCGGACTACAGACCCATCAGCCTATGCAACTTCAGTAGTAAGCTTATCACGAAGCTCATGGTGGTTCGGATGGCTACAGTCTTGCCTCGGGTGTTGTCACCGCAGCAGAGTGGGTTTGTGGCGGGCCGGTCTATTACAGATAATGTGCTTCTAGCGTCGGAGATGTGCCACGGGTTGAGCTTCCAGAACCGGGACATAGTCCTTAAGTTAGACATGGCTAAGGCTTATGACCGGGTATCATGGTTTTTCCTGACTTCGGTGATGCGCCGCCAGGGTTTCAGTGAGGTCTGGATAGATATGGTGTTCCGGGCCGTGTCTAACGTGTGGTATTCAGTGATTGTGAATGGAGTCAAAGAGGGCTTCTTCACGTCTACGCGAGGTCTCAGGCAAGGGGACCCGCTGTCCCCGACTCTGTTTGTGATTGCAGCTGAGGTCTTGTCGGTGTACATTGCGCGGGTCTATGATGGCACTACGGTGCCCTGGTTTACACAGCCGCCACGGACACCACATATCCACCACCTGGCCTATGCGGACGATGTTATTATTTTTAGTACGGCCAGGTTGGGAGCTATTGAGGTCGTGATTGGGGCGTTAAAGGAGTACGAGGAGATCTCGGGACAGTTGGTGAGCTTTCAGAAAAGTGCGTTTTACATGCACCCTCGTACTCCGACCCACGAGATTGAGCAGATTTGCTGGGCAACGGGCTGTGTGCATAAACAGTTTCCTTTTACATACTTGGGCTGCCCGGTGTATATAGGCCGTAAAAAGTGTATCTACTTTGCCTCGGTGATTGATAAAGTTAAGGCTAGATGCTTGAGTTGGCAGCGCCGGCTGCTCTCGAAGGGCGGGAAGGCAATCTTGATCTCTTCAGTCTTGCAGGCCATACCGTTGCACATATTTTCGGCCTGCGCTCCGCCTAAGCAGGTCATACGGGATTTGGAGAGATGTTATGCGAGTTTTTTCTGGAAACAGTCAGGGGGCGCCCGGTACCACTGGAGTTCGTGGAAAATCCTCTCTCGTCCTAAGAAGGAAGGGGGGGTGGGGTTCATGGATTTAGACTTGATGGTAAGGGCGGCCAGTGCTAAATTGTGGTGGAATTTCCGGATAGATCATACTTTATGGTCGGACTTTATGAGGGCGAAATATTGCAGTCGGGTTCACCCGGTTGCTAAGTTGGTTCAGAATAGAGATTCGCATACCTGGAAGAGGATGCTGGCGGTACGTGATGAGGTCGAGGGGGTTCTCACTTGGCGGTTGTTCCAAGGCCGAGTTAGTTTCTGGTGGGACAACTGGTCGGGTCTGGGCCCACTTGGCAGGCTTTATCCACACCGGGGGGCTTCCTACTCCCGGGAGCTGCTTCTAGACTATGTGTGGGATGGCCAGCTTGATTTGACAGACCACGATGACTTGGCATTTGCTGGGGTTGGGGCGGACCTGTCCCGCTTGGGGCAGGGCCCGCGTGATATCCCACTCTGGACCATGGCGTCCGACGGTATGTTTTCTTATTCCTCTGCTAAGGCCTTTCTTAGGCCTGCTTTGCCCACTGCACCGGACCCGCTCTTAGCTAAGTGTTGGCGCAAGCACCTTCCTTTTAAGGTGTCCTTCCTGGCTTGGAGGGTGTTCCGAGGGCGGCTTCCCACGGATGACATCTTGACCCGTTTCGGTCATGCGATCGTCTCGAGGTGTCGGTGTTGTCCAGCCCCGGTCCCCGAGTCTATTGATCACATCTTTTATTCTGGGGAAACAGCAAGAGCTGCTTGGAGATATGTTTTGGCGTCCCTCGGCCTCCACTTGCGACACCGGAGTCTTAGGACTTTGATTGCAGGATGGGGTCGGGCGGGGGCGCGTAACCCTCTTTTGTCTTTTGTTGTTTGCAGGTTGCCGTATCTGGTGTTGTGGGAGCTGTGGAAGCACCGTAATGGGTGCATGTACGGCCGAGACACACCCAGCGTTGCACGGGTGATGCATGGGGTGGCAAAGGGGGTGGCGGAATGCCTGTTTAGGCGTTGGCCCATGCAGCATATCCTGCCCTCTAACTGGAGGACTATTGTGGCATACTTGGAGGCACATGTGCCGAGGCGTGTTATTAGGATGGTCAGGTGGTCTCCCCTGGTTGCCGGGGCGTTAAAGATCAATCTTTCTCGGTCTTCGGCGGCTGGGGGGCTGCGGCCGTGGTGCGCAACCAGGAGGGTGGCTTCTGCTACGGGGTTGCGTGGTCTGGCCACGGGGAGCACGCCCGGGGAATGTTCCGGGTCCTTTTCTCTTGCCTAGAATGGTGCGTGGCCGGGGGAACTACTTTGATTGATATAGAGTCCACTTGGGCGGAGTTGGCTAGCTACGTTGATATCTCTGTTCGTCCGCCGTGGATTCTAGATGATGTTGTGACCAGACTCCGGTTTCTGTGTTCCTGTGGGGTGGTTACTGCTTCTGTGTGCCCGTCCAGGGCCAATATGCCTGCACAGGCGCTAGCTAACTGGGCGGTGGATACGCCGGGGGAGGCCATCTTTCGGAGCCTCAATGATCTGCCACGTAGGGTCCGTGCTTTACTGATACATGATGATGTGCCCTATGTGTTTTTTGATATTGATGATCCCCCGTGATTGTACTTGTACTTTGTTTGATTTGTTGGAAATTTGGAAAAAAGAAAAAAAAAAGAAAAAAGAAAAAAAAAAAGAAAAAACAAAAAAAAAAAAAAAAGAAAAGGAAAAGAGATGGAAAAAGAAAAGAAAAGGCTAAGGGATAGAAAAGAATCGAGTGGAAAGAATGAGTGAGAGATAAGAATAGAGTGAAATGGAGTGAGAAAAAGGAGAGTTGGGAGGAAAAGAAAGAGTGGATGGGAGTTAAAAAACAGTGAGTGTGTGAGGTTCTCTGGGTACCGTGAAGCCCTGCTTCGCAGTGCTGAGTCTCAACGTAAGGTGCTGGCGGTACAACAGGGCACCCTAGTCCGGGCTGAACGGTGTGCCGGGCAGGATTATCAAATCCGTTGACCTGGTCAGGCTTGCTGCTGGCCAATAGTAGCTGAGTTCCTTCTGGACTCCGGGGGGGGACGGGCTATTATTTGGGGGGTTGCTTTTGTTCGCGTCAGCCTGGTATAAACTTAAACACTCACCCGAGATAGATGTGATAGTTGGGTCATGGGAACACGATGCTAGCTTGTTCTATCTTGTTTATATTTTTGCAGGTGCTGCTTCTTTGACCTCGGAGGCATGAACTGGTCTTGGGCTCTTTTTGGTTTCGCCTTTGCAGGCATCTTTGGAAAAGACCAGGTCTCAACGCCGATGCAAGCGGTAAAAATTGCATCGTAGCCCGGGCTTAACGGTGGCCGGGTAGGTGTTTTTCAAATCCGTTGGCGGTAGTCTAGGCTTGCTGCTGGCCCATAGTAGCTAATCCCGTTAGGGTTGGTTCTGGTTCGTGCTGGTGCTGATCGGGAATTCTGCTATTGGCTGCCTTGTGCCGTGTTGATGATTTATTGGCTCGGGATCTACCTGTATTTCTGTCTCAGGACTGCGTGCCATTACTGGACTTAAGCCTGCGTGCCATTGTTAGATGTACATCTCTGTTTTGTCGTGTCGGGCAGTCGATAGCGTTCCGGGAGGTGTTGCAGTTGTGGTGCATCCCGGCTAGGCGGCATTATGGTGTGTAGTCGCTGTAGTGCAACTGGCTGGGGGGGCACGTTTGTGACGCGCGAGTCATCTATCCTCGCTACTTGTGCTTCAGATTACATGGTGGGTGGAGATGCAGTTGTGCAGCATCTCAGTCTACTTTCTGGTTTTGACATACTCCTGCCTACGACTAGTTAGTGATAGCTAGCATAGGGCTTGGGGCATGCATGTTAGAGCCCCGGGGGCCACTTTATGTTATCTTGTATTATCTTACTTTTCCTTACTTAGCTTATTAGTAGGATTTAGGCCATGCGGGGCCTAAGTCCATCCGGACCTTGTACTGGCCTTGGCCTTCCTTTTTATTAATAAACTTCTTTAAAAAAAAAAAAATGCCAACACAACCTTCCGGCGGGTCGAAGATTGGCCGGCCGTCTGGTGGAAGCACGGTGGCCGAGGGCCCAAGAAGGAAACGGGCCATTTCCAGGTCCGCCTCAGTAACCAGCGACGGAGATCGGCCGGGGCATGGAGTCAAATTTACCCCTCGGCCGTTGGGCACCCTGGGGAAGAGCCGCCACCGTCGTAAGAGGGGCCGGGCTCAGAGGAGTAACCGCCCCCGGAGATGAAGGGGCAGGTTAAGGCGAAAACGTCGATGGAATACCAGACGGGGCTTCCATATGGCGAGGAGAAGAAGAAGAAGAAGACGAGGATGAAGACGTGGAGGTCGGAGACTCTGCCGAATGGCGAAAAGAAGAGGAAGGAGAAGAGGACATGGTACCAACCTGAATAGTGTCCGGTGAGAAGAGTCGCCGAAGAAAATCAAACTTGATTTCGGGGAATTTTTGCAGAAATTGAGTACCGAAGGGAGGAAAAGAGGGAAGATGGGGTATTTAAATGGGGAGAATTCCAAGAGGTGGCCACGTGTCAGACATTCATTGGAGAATGGTAAAGGTTGATGGGAGATGAAGCGACGTTCGCAATAAATGACCTCGAGAAACGGAGTGACGGTTGAGGCCTAGGGTTGGCCTAAGACGGGGCGTCTGGCCTAGACCTAGGGCAAGCAAGGACGACCTGGCTCATTGGCGTAAGGCCCATTGTAGGCCATGGCCTCTGGGCTGCCTAGGTACGGGTCGAAGGTGCTTACAGTTAGACCATTGAACCAGGCCCACCGAGAGACGTTAAGTGGCCCCGGATAAACCGGGCCGAGTCCAGTAGTCAAATCAGAAGTCGACGTCGATATTACATCAAACAAAGTGGAAGGCAAAGAGAACGACAGTTTATTAATCATAAAGGATAAGGGCCTGCATCTCGACCAAGGTTACAAGATTGGGAAAAGATAAAACAGTCATGGATCGTTCTTCTCCACCCGGCGAGCTGGAGGCGGGCCTTCCAAGAAAAGCTGAGGGCGAAAGGGTGGAGGAGTCGGCTCCGAATCCGGCACCTCATCCAGGTAGACGGCAGGCTTCCCATCATCAATCATCTGGAGGGGCCTCTCAAGGGCGCTGGAGACATAGCCTCCCTGAAGAGAGGAGGAACCTCCCACATTTCTTCCTCGTTTGGTGCTGACTCCTCTACTACCGGCTCCACTGGGCATTCATCCGAGTCCACGAGGATCAAGTCTAGCATGTTCGGCGGCACGACAATGGGATTTGAGGAAGAATCCCCCGACAAGCGGCTACCATTGGCCAACCTCTTTTGCCTCAGCTTCTCTAGTCGAACCTGTTCCTTTAGGCGAATGGAGAAGCGACGGTCATCGGTTCGATAACTCATGATGGAGGTTGCTGAATCAGATAGTGTAAGGAATACAAAGTGAGAGTGACCCTTTATATAGCCCAAAATGGGAGCGAATATCCAGGCGAAAATCGCGGGAAGAATCGTAACTACCATAGGGCAGGATTAGATGGGATTCGGGAATCTTTGTCAGAGAATGGTTCCATCAACTGCGCTCGGGAAGAGGGAGATTCGCACGGTAACTGAAAAAATGAGATTTCCTAAGGATACTGATCGCAGATGTCAGGCTTTAAAGATTCGTCATCTAACCGGCTCGGAGGCCAGTCGACCAACGCGTCTGGGCGAGTAAAAAAAAAGCAGAGATCTCGAAAAGAAATAGATAATATTATTAATCGGAGAGGTGGCACGCAGGTCAAGGAGCTTATTACATCAAAGCGAAAAGGATAAAATATATAAATGCTCCTCTCATGGCTCTCCCTAGAAATGACACTGGCAGGCTCCAATCAGCACAGTTACTCGCTGGGAGAAGAAGACTCGTTCTGAGGAAATGTCTCCTCCGATGGTCCGGTAGGAGACGGACAGAAAGAATCCCAGAAAGCAGGCATAATGGGTGGCACTACCAGCGCCTCATCGTCCGGGTATAGCTCCAAGTACCGGGCGAAATCAGCATCGGTCATCAAATCTGTCGCCGGCCCTTCTAGATCGTCGAGTTGGATGGTGAAGGTCATGCGGAAGGATAATTGCTCCGGGACAGCCACTTCAACAAAAGATCCATCCTGTGTAGTAACCCTAGCCATAGTAGGTGGCGGCAGGTAGGCTAAAGCCGGAGTGTTTGTCACAAGAGAAGGAACGACAGTCGACGGTTGCGGCATAAGGGACGTGGTACCGGTAGGAGGTTTCTGGGAGGATGGTCGCGGAGCCTTCTATTTGCTCTCCTTTTCAGGTCTCGACCATTTAGAAGGAAGAGGACGGCGATGCGACCCAAAGTCTATCCTCTTTCCTTTCAGAGGAGAGCGACCCATGGCTAATTCGAAAGGTGATGGAAGGTGAAGAGATCAGAGTATTATTTATAGGATCCCCGAAGCCGAGGAGGAATCTAAACGGCCCTGGTGAATCAGGCGAGATGGCGAAGAATTCGGGCGTTATTGGGACAATTAAACCAAAGATTTGCTGATTAAAGGGAGGAATACTGCTACTTTCCCATACTCGTGTTAGAGGCCCGAGTATGAGAAAGTGAGGGACTAGTTGATGGGGTGAGGACCCCGACCCAAGAAGGCGGGCCCAAGAGAAGAGGCCCAAGATGGGGAAGATTCCAGAGTGGGTAGGTAGCGGCCCAGCAAGTGAGAATATGGGTCAGAAGTAGGGCCCGGCAGAGGCCTGGGCCGAGTCCAGGAGTCAGTCCCGGCCCAGGTTGAAGAGAAGACTCGGCAAAGAGCTGTTGAGTGGCATTTATCGCGGCATTTAAAGGGCTCGACCGAGCGAACCGTTAGGAAACCCAAAGGAGCCGTTGGACGGCCCGGTAACGGCACCCAACGGTCTTAAAATGTAATTAGCTTTAAAGCAGCCTTCAATGTACTTTAACTCGGCTGAAGGAGGGCCTACTATATAAAGGCCCCTCCGCCATTGTGAAAGGGGCGAGTCCATGCCCAGGCAATAAGAGGCACCGTTCTGCTATTTTCATTTCCTTCTAAAGAAAGTTCTTTTATTGAAAGGTGAATCCACCGACTAAGGTTGTGTTGGACCTCCCTGGGCCCAAAAACCCTAAAACCAACAGTTACAATTACTGTCAATAGATGATGATAATAAATAATTCAAAATATATAGTTACAATAGATATTGTTATAATGATGTAGTAAAAATTAACTTAAAATTTCTTTTGAAGTTTTCATGCATTGATAAAATTCTGATGTGTAAACTTGTTCAATTGGAGCCAATAGGGTGTCAACATTGTCAATTTTTTGGAAAATGGTCCTACCGTTTTAGAGTCCATGTGTAATTGTATTTATGATCAACAACTTTATACTTAGGTCACGCATGTCTGACAATGATGTAAGAACAATTTTGTCTGATAAAACAAATAATAGTATAATATTTGTAAAGTAATGTACAATTGTACCATTATAAAAATATATACAAAAAATATTATTACCATAACGACCTAAATCATAACAATAATGCAAAAATATAATTGAAATATTAAGTTTTTTTCTGATCTAAATAATCAAAAGAAGATTAATTAAACGAAAAAAAAAAAAAAAAAAAAAAAAAAAAAAAAAAAAAAAAAAAAAAAAAAAAACTTAACCTAAATTTGTTTTTTTTTAAATGCATAAAAATTAAATGATTTTTAAAGTTCTTGATTTATAATCTTTGATGCTTAACTTTAAATTTTATGTATTTTGTCGGACTAATTATTTGACCAAAGTTTATATTAGATTTTATATTATATATATTTTTAATACATTTTAACATATTCGTAGTATATGCTTAACAATTATTTCAACTCTAATTGTGATGTGGTTCGAACTTAAGACGTTTCTTATATAAATTTATGAGTAAGTTAAAAATAATAAATAGTTAATGAAATATTCCGTTATTAAAGTTTATACTAACGGAATTTAATTTAGGTTATTTAAGGGAAGAAAATAATATCATAGAGGGTAAATAAGAAAAATCATTAAAAATACTAAAATCAAAATAATATGAACCATCCATTTTAAGAAACAATAGTACCGACGTTTTTTTGTTCTAGTTAAGGGCCTAACATTATTGACTCGTATTGGAATTGTAGATATGTTCATAATTTTTTAATTTTATATTCACAATTATTGAACTCTAAATTCACAATTACAGAACTCTATGTTCATAATTACTCAACTCTATGTTCATAATTATAAAACTCTTTGTTCATAATTTTTGAACTCATATTCACAATTATTGAACTCTATATTCACAATTACAGAACTCTATATTCATAATTATAGAACTCTATGTTCATAAGTTTTGAACTCTATATTCATAATTATGAACAATTTTGAAACCATGTCCAGGGACGGAGCCAGGAATTTTGTTGAGAGGGGGCGAAGAAGCAGGAACAAATCCATCAATTTTTTCAACTGAAGGTGAAACATTAAAACAAAAGAGATAATTTAAAAAAAATAATAAATTATCCAAGAAATATAAGTATAAATATTGTTGGATATGAGCGAAAAATAAAACACATAGAAATTTTATTAAAAATATTCATAACAAAATATGAAGCATAATTAATTTGATAAAACAATTTGAATATTGACCACATTATAAATTACACAACTCATTTTTAATAGGGAAAATCGCACTTTTGGTCCCTCGGTTGTTTCTAGATATGCAACGTAGTCCCTCATTGTCAATTTTGTAAAATTAGTCCCTCAAATGTTTAAACCGTAGTCAATTTGACCCTCTAGTCAAATTTCTCTCAAACAAGAGTTAATACCATGCACAATTTGGTAATTTCGCAATGTCCTTAGTTACCCCATTCTCATCCCACGCCATTTACCCCTAATTCATTTCAGCCCTAGCTTTTATCTGGGATTAAATTTCTTTACCACCAAATCCTTGATCCTACTGTTGCTAAGAGGAGCCGGTGACGTTGAAGACCTGGAAGGCGGATGCCATTTTATGATTTAGGCTGCGAGGGAGGGCGTTGAGCGGTGCCGACGTGTAGATTCCTAAGCATGATTTTACGAGGCGAGCGGACATGGCTTTCGAGAAGTATGCGGCGACTCGCTGTGCGGAGGTCCCGTATGGGGTTGAGAGCTCGGAGACTTGGAGGAGCATTCTATTTGCTTCGTCTAAGTTGTCGGCGACGACGACTTTAGCACATTGTAGGAGTAAGGTTAATAGATGGAGGCCTTCTTCAAATTTTTCTATTGTTCAAGATCTTCATTTTCTCTCCTGATAATCGAGGACATCTGACAAATTTGGAACGAAATGGCCCAAAAAATTTTCTCCCAAAAACCTTGCTGCTGATTCCTAGTTCTCTTGTGAAGATTTGCTAAGTTACTTTTGAATTATGGATTTCCTTAAATTTTGATAAAATTGAATGTGCAGCATATAGGTTCTTTACCTCTAATTGAAATCTAGTATTTCAGGCCTTCTTTTTCTACTTTGGCTACAATGAGCACTTGTTCTATAATTGTGCGTGTCTGGGTTCTTGCCTTCGGCGACAAAGTCTGGTGGTGAAGCAAATTAATTTCCAGCATCGCAATTTTAGTCGGCGGCAACGATTCTGGTTTGTGGCGGAATCTATTCGTCGGCAGCGACAACAGTCTCCATTCGACGCAGCAGTGGGAATTAACTATGATCTGGTTCTCTTTCTTTTTAAATATTGTTTTCTTTTTCTTTTCTTTGGAAGAAGTGTATTCATTTAAAATTTTTGTCATCTGGGCCTCCCTTGCTACCTTTGCACCTTCAGATTCATTTCTGGAATATTTCCAAAATTTGCAGATTTCGGCGACCGGTCAACTGCCGGACCGGCGGCGCTACTGTCACCACTAGAATTTAGTTGTTGTGAAATTACCAAATTGTCCATAATTTTAACACTAGTTAGTGAGAAATTTGACTGGAGGGTCAAATTGCCTACAATTTAAACATTTGAGGGACCAATTTTACAAAATTGACAATGAGGGACTACATTGCATATCTAGGGACAATTAAGGGACCAAAAGTGCGATTTTTCCCTTTTTAATATAAAAGAATGTTATATATATATATATATATATATATAGAATCCAGATCAGGTGAGGACGTGAAGACTAATCTTGTGCGTTTGTTTTTTTTTTTATTTGGATGGTCCAGATTTGAGTTCTTGAGATGACATGGATTGATCTTTTTTGTTAAAGTGGGATAATAGTGTCTTTTTCTATTTTTTTTAAGTGTGAACGCATGTATAATCCTTGGCCAAATTGGTTTCCTATTTTCTTGGATCATCAGCGTTGCAATTTGGAGCCGCGATTTCTTCATCATTGATTGAGTGTTTGCCCATGCAAACTAATCAGTATTTTTTATTTTTTTTCGCTTGTTCTTTTGAGTATAATATTGTCTATATTTGGATTGTCGTGTATATGTATAAATGCCCGAGTAATACGATTGTGCATTCGTGTGTGCTGATTGTGCAACCTAGTGTTGTAAGTTGTGCACTATAGGCTAGGGAGTTGTGCATTATAGCACATAGTTCAATGCATCGTAGAACATTGGATGTTCACTGTATGATTTTTGGCGGGGTTTGAATGCACAACAATGAAGTCATTGATGCACAACACTCAGTATAGGAATGCACAACATTTTGTATAGGAATGCACATCTTTTAATAAGACTGATTTACCCTAAATTTATATATTTTAATATTTTAAAGGGATTTGTTTTCTTAATCCGTGTGATTTGTTTCTTTTAATCTCAATCATACATCATTCTGATTTAATGCTCTAGATTAGTCCTCACGTCCTCACCTGATCCGGACCCTATATATATATATATATATATATATATATATATATGTGTGTGTGTGTGTGTGTGTGTGTGTGTGTGTGTGTGTGTGTGTGTGTGTGTGTGTGTGTGTGTCTGTGTGTTTTATTAAATATTAAAAAAGCTATTAACAATGTGATTATGTTGAAGCCAAGAGAAATTATAAAATTATAATAATACCAAAAATGGATTCAAACTCTAGACCTTCACTATAACCAAATATATACCATGTGGCTTGTGATCCACTAGTATTCTGTTGCTCCCTTATGTGGGAGGTCTAAGGTTTGAGCATCGGTGTAGGCATAGATCGTATATTAATTCACTTCTTGTTAACATTTATCTGTTTTTTTATACTAATATTAAAATTTAAACTATATATACATATATACATACAACTATTATATATGGGGTGAGGAGGGCAGCTGCCCCCCCTTTGGCTCCGTCCATGACCATGTCCACCTTGCAAGGTAAACACGGTTCAACAATTTAATTTGCCCCAAAAGGGTGGGGCGGGCTCTAATTTTTTGAGCCCATATTAGAGCGGACTTTTTAGCCCGTCCCGCCAGCCCGCTTAATTTAAAAATAATAAAAAAATAATAAAAAAAAAAAAAAAAAACAGCCCTACATGGAAATTGTTATATCGTGCACAAAGGCGAACAATGCATTGTGCGCCCTCAAAAAATTAAATGTTTCGTATGTACAGAATTGTATAATATAATACACATAAACTCTTAACATAATATAATAATCTAACATAATAAATAATATACATAAACTCTTAACATAATAAACATAAACTCTTAGCAGAATACACATGAACTCTTAACATAATCCACATAAACTCTTAACACACACACAAACTCTTAATATAATATATCATTATAATAAAGCTCTAAGTTTCTGCTTAACAAATTCTCCCGCTCAATTAAAACGATGTCACTTTATGTCCACAAAAAAAAAAAAAAAAAAAAAAGTTGTACACTAAATGGTGCTAAACCAAGCTTAACGCGTGCACTTTAATTTTGACAGCTACTTTTTGGTAATACCAAGTAAAATAAAGCAATTTAAATAGACTTCTAATAATTACACACTTCTAAAGAGAGTGTTCATATTAAACACTGTGGTAGTATAAGTTCCGACCGAGAACTCCATGTGTCCTTTCCGTAACCTTGCCCTGCTTGCTCGATCGATTAGCCCGACCGCGTTGCTCGACTGATACTAGCCCGACCGCCTTGCCTTTGTAATAAAGAAGGGACAACACGTGTCGGAAGTAAGAGATGACAAAGGGCCAAGATGGCATGATGACACGTAGAAGACACGCGTGCGACATGCCGATAAGGAGTGGAGCTATAAATACCTTCTAATTACCTGAGTTAAGGGATTTTGGGAGAAATTAGAAAGACTAGACCCAGAGCTGCCCAACCGTACCCGGTCGGTCCTCGAGTTTAGTCGGATAGGTTCTCTTTAGGACCACGTGTATTAACACTATCACACTGCTTCAAAAACATACTTCTCAAATCTAAAATAAATAAATATAAATAGACTCATACTAAAGAGACTCAATGATGTAAATGTCTGATCACCATGCTCTTGGAAACTGAAAGGTCTCCAGCAGCATTCATACTTCCAAGATAACATCATAGATTTTGAAATCTAGTTTTACATTGTATATAAGCCTCTGTCGATGGAGACATCCACTCCCAACTTCACCATATCTTCAGTTCGAATCACCTGCCAATTAGAAAAACAAAAAAAAAAAAAAAACAAAATATCTGCAAAGAAACCATGCCAATGTATGCTGCTGTAAAAGATATTGGCCCTCTAGATAGGGAGAAAGCAATAAGAGTAAAGTGTGTTAGATGTTATGAAATAGCTGAAAATAGAGGCTCTACAGAGATAAAGAGTCAAGAAGTTTTGGTCTGCGATGAAGAGGTATTTTATTTCACTGTTTAATATTTTAGTTCACTGTTTAATGTTTAGGCTCTACACAGATTTATGCTCTACCAAATCGAGGCTCTAAACATATTTTTGATGTACACAGTTTTTTTCTGTTCATTGTTTAAGGTTTTCCTTATGCTAATGTTTTATTTATTTCACTAATCTTATGTGCAGGGAACCTTCATTCATTTGAATATGCAAAACAATGATGTAAAAAAATACAAAAATATTTTCAGAGAAGGGAAGCTCTATTTAGTCAAAAAATTTTTGGTGTTCACCCACTATTATATGTACAAAGCTTGTGATCACAAATATATGATCAGGCTAAACTATAAAACTCAGGTAAAGGCAATCAAATCCAAAGGTTTTCCTACTAAAATGTTTCAGCTAAAAAGCTATGACTCTTTGAAAGACCCTACTCAAGTCAATCACAAGGTGCTGTTTGGTAAGTATTTTGTTCTTATTTTTGCTATTTTTCATTCAACTATATTAGTATTTGGTCTACTATTCATTTATTTTCTATTTATACATATTTAATAGGCAGAGTGGTCGAGATCCATGCTCCTGTTGAAAAAATCATAGGAGGTAGACCATCCAAACTACTAGACTTTAAAATGGCTGACAATGAGTAAGTTTCATACTAATAAATCTGTTCCTATATTTCCAGTGATTATATTTTTTCTAACACACTTGCCTATAGGGGAAATACCTTACAGTGCACTGTGTGGGACAGTCATGTTGGTGCCATGCTACCATACTATGATGCAGGTCTTAAAGAACCACTAATTTTGGTTTTTCAGCTTTGTCGGGCAAAGGTGGTCAATGGTAAGTTATAATCATACATTATTCTTTTACAGTATTTCTAGGTTTTCCATTGTTCATTAACACCTATCATGCTAATAGGTGAAATCAGAATCACTAGCTGCTATGATGCTACCCAACTTCATTTCAATGCATCTTACTAGGAATTTGCTGATTTTAGGTCTTAGTAAGTGCCTGAATTTTATGTTTTATCTACACTCTACATTTTCTAAACTACTATATCAGACATTTATACAACTGTGTATTAATTTTACCTGTAGGTTAACTGCTGCAAACAGTCATTTACACAGTATCAGTACTGCAACAGTGCTGTCTCAATCAACAGGAATTGATGACTCTACGAGTGGTGCTTTGACTGTAACTAAAGTAGTTAATCTATTGAAAAAGAAGCAGGTTAGACTCTATGGTTCTAAAAACCATGAATACAATCCACAAAACTAATTATAGGTTAAATAAGATAGATTACATAACACAGAGTAACCAAGTGATTTCAAAAAAATTGTAGAATGGGGAATTCTATGTTTCTGCTAAAATTGTGGTCATTGAAGGTTCTTTTGGATGGATGTACATCTCTTGCATGTCACTAGGATGTAACAGAAAGCTTTATGAACAAGTAGGTGATCTGATTTGTACAACTTGTGATAAGAAATATAAAGAAGGAATGGTCAAGTATCGGGTCAAAGTTATTGTTCTAGATAAAGGTCTAGGAGATGTTCCCTTCCTTTTATGGGATAGGGAGTGTTCTGAATTAGTTGGTATCCCAACACACAGTTTGTACACAAAGTATAATAAGGTAAAGTTACATTACTTTTAAATTTAACACATACATATAAAGTCTTTTTTTATTTGTCTTTTTTAAAAGTATGCTATTTTCTGTATGTTAAGTTTCTGACATTCCAAAAGAATTGGAATCATTAGTTGGTATGAGAATGGTAGTTAAGATATCATTAAAAATGGAGTTCATGAAGGGAGCAAATTCAGCCTACACTGTTATGAGAGTTCTAAGGGATGAAGCCTTAGTCCTAGCATACTGTTCTAAACTGATTAAAGACCAAGACAAGGATTTGATATCAAAAATGATAGATGAGGACGAAGAGGAACATGAGGAATCAGATCAGGTAGTTATTGTTACTAAAGTAAAATCATTTTTTACATTTTTAATCCTATGTTTGACATGTTTTAGACTAAACTTTATTTTAATATACATGAAGCTTCTAATGGAGACAATGAGGTCAATAGTCCATTAAGTATACAACAGTCTCAAAGGCTAGACAATGAACTTGAAGATTCTAATGGTGTGAGGAGATCGCTTTTGGGCCAATTCTCCTCCTCTTGCAAGAAGGGAAAAACTGTGGCTGTTTAACAAGAAAAACTTTAAGATCTGGGAGACTACAGACTATTACCACATTAGTGTGGTTTTTTTATCTTTTTAGACTAATCACTTACCCTGCTCAATTTCACTGTGTTTGTGCTGAACAATTTCATTTTGTTTGAATCTATGATTAGACACTTTGCCTTTGTTATTTACCTATTGAGAGCTACAAGTTGTCTTGGGAAGAAAGAAGAAAGCTAAGGAGATTTGGGAGAATTACTTGGTTTATTCTTGTACTCTCTTTGATTATTTGTAAACTCTTTATTTTTATTATGAATTCTAGTTTAGCCATGCTCGGCTAAACACTTAGATTCTTGGGTTAAAGTATTTATGAACCTTTGTGCTTAGTTCTCATAATCTTTAATATATTATTATTTGGGTTTTATGCTTGTATTGCAATTGTGATTATATTGTTGTTGCTAGTAGTTCAGAGCCTGAATTACTTGTTTCATAGCTTTATTTATGTCATAACGGAAGTTAGACATAATTGAGAGTACACACAATTGCATTTAATTGTTGCACATTGGGAGAGGGCAATTATGTTAGGGAGTTTAATTCTTGATTATTGCACATCGAGAGATGATAGTAGTTAGGAGTTTATTATGAATGCTTGTTCTTATATTGTTGGGTGTTTATATCACGGGAGTGAATATTTACTAGGGTTAGAGATTACGTGAGTAACTCTATACAATATTTGCATTCTCACACTTGTTTAAACCCAGTTTTAATAATGTTCATAAGGTTGGCACTAGGTGATTAAATACTTGAATCCCAGAAATCTCATTCTCTCTCTATTGTTTTCGCAAACCTACTACCTTTCTTTTAAATTAGTTTTATATTTAATCAACCATCCATGATTTTCGTTAGGATTAGCTTCACAAGAATAAATTAGTAGCTAGTGCTTGATACGCCTCACTTCCCTGTGGATTGGTAACCCGATACTCCGTGTAATTATTTGTTTGAGAAATATACTACAATCAACCGTTGACTCGCTTCTCAGACAAAATCAACACTTTTCGTCGCTCTCGCCTCGTCACTTTGGCTGGAAAGTGCAATTAAGCGCATGTTATATCATGTAGCTGTGCCTTGCTCAGGCGACGCCTCGCCTCGCTTTTGCACTTAAGCTCAAAAAGCGCTTGCCTTTAACAAGTTTGATCTTAGGTTGCGAGATGCTATGATTGAAGAGATGAATGCTTTAGATCACAATGGTACCTGGGAATTGATTACTATGCCTGCGAGTAAGGATGTGTTTAGAAACCCGGAAAATGATTTCTGGAAATCATTTTCCGGGTTTTCAGTGTTTGGTAGGAAGGAAAATACTAAAGTCAGGGAAAATGAAGTTTATTCAATGGAAAATTCATACACTTTTCCGGAAAATGACTTCCCCTTTCTTTGAGGGGAAGTCATTTTCCGCGTTTTTCTTCTTCTTCGCACATCGTTATTTCCTCATTCGCACAATCATGGAGACTTTTTGTTGCGCCGCTTCCTTCTTGACCAACGGAAACCTTTGCCGCGCCGCTTTCTGCTCGACCACCGAAAACCTTCGTCGCGCCACTTCCTTCTCGACCACCGAAAACAGTTTCCGACTTGGAAACCTACAGATCTGGTTTTCCACGTCGAAAACCAGTTTGGTTTTCCGACTTGGAAAACCAGAGGGTTCCAAGAATGAAACCAGATTGGTTTCCTTGCCGGAAACCATGCTCTGGTTTGGTTTCCGCGATTGATTTCTTGCTGGAAACCAAACCAGTGCTTTGGTTTGGTTTCCGACAAGGAAACCAAAATTTTATTTTTAAAAAAAAAATAAATAAATTGTTGTTTGGGTTCTAAATGGGTTAAAAGATTATAGGACAAACTAATTTCTCTTCGCATTGGCATTATAATAATCAAAATGGTGAAGTATACAATTTTGTTCATTTTCCTACTCATTTTCTGAAAAATGAACCAAACACAGTTTTCTGTTGTGCAGCCAAACACGGGAAAAGAAAATATTTTTCCGAAAATGAGTCATTTTCCAGAAGTAATTTTCCTGCTTTCTAAACGGACCCTAAAAGACCAACTGGAGAACAATTAAAGGATCTATTCACAAAGGCCCTAAATAGAACTTGAGTTTGTTATTTGTGTAACAAGTTGGCCATAATTAACATCTATGTACCAACTTGAGGGAAAGTGTTATGGAATGTACATATATTATTAGGTAGCATGGAAATTTATAAGGAATTCAATAACATAAGGAAATAATGTCTTATTTCCTTCTTAGAGGTCTTTTAGATGTACATATAGAACTGTGTATTCACCTTTCTATTCACTGATTCAGAAACCTTCTCTTCACTTTCTCAGGCACTGACAATACCACAGTTGAATGCATTACAGCTCACAATACGAGCCACAGAAAGGACAAGGACAATGAGTGTTGTCAAATTTCAGCTTGATTGATTACGTACTACACAATTGGGGCATATGTACAAAACAATTAACATATCCTCTGTTTTTCTCCAACATTGTCATGATAAGTTTAGCCACTCTTTTAATTTGTTTAAAAATCTACCTTAGGCTACTTTGGTGCAAAAGATGCACATGGCACCGGCCTTGCTCTTTAGCCTGGTCAATTGCAGACAAAAGTGTGTGTAGAAAGTCCGTTGCCCTTTCTTTTGATGTAAAGAGCAAGTCAGTTTGGAATAATGGAAGAGGAGCACGAGGATTATTGTTCCAGCTTCGCTTGCCTTCTGTTCCCCAACCTCTTTTCTGCTGATTCTGCTTCATTACTATATCTGACCTACTTCCTATGATATGCACCACCTCACCATCATTATCAGCATGGATGATGCTATCCATTCCAATCTCCATGTCTATCACCCATTCCAGGTTAGCAGGAACTCCACGAAACTCGGGCTTACCCAAATTTTCCAAACTTTTGCTACTGACAACTAAGATGAGTCTCTCAGTGATGATTACAAATCTCCCATCCTCTTTGAGTGCATTACAGATGACTAGGACCTCATCCTTGAGATTTAAACTATCATCAACCTCCTGGAGTACAGATGATCCAATTGCTTCCTCCCAACAGTATGGCCTCAAGGGGTATTCCCTGCTTAAATGCCTTGGCAAACGAACCCTAAAGCGGTGGCATCCACTGTGATGCCGCTTGCTCCAATTTCTAATGCTTTGTGCTGTTTTACCAGTGATATCAAGGACACTAGCAGTAGGTTTTGCCACGAGTCCCGTCACACCAAGGGCTATACCTGGAACAAAGGAAAATCTTAAAACATGAATTAAACCTCTCACGCAGCTTGCAAACACCATTACCACAGCGATAAATTAATCTAGAAATTAATCTTCAACTAGTAAGTAATACCTGAGACTACTCCTGGAAGTCCATGTTTTTCAGCCCCCTTTATAGGTGATTGTAGTAGACCAGTTAGTCCCTGAGTATCAACACAACAAACTTCAAAAAAGGTAAAAACAAGGAGATAAAGTAAACTTGCAAGACTCAGAACTTTCTATATTACTATACAGCCATACAGGTTAAATTATTTGATGAGGTGTACTAAGAAATTCTAGCACGTCAGTGCCATGAAAAGTAGACAAATCAAACAAATAAAAAGAATGGATAAGAAGAGGAAACTAAAATCAATGTAGCTATGAAGTGCAAGCAAATACCTCCAGGAATTCATTTATTACACCTTTACTCTGGGCGGATATTCCTTTCTGGGGTCTATCCATATTTGCTATACTGTGGTCATCAAATGTAAATGCAACAATGCCCTACATTGTTAAGGTTGAATTGCATTTTAGATAAAATAACCACAGGATTTACAATTCTCAAGTGTTAGACAAAGGCAATCATAAACCTTCTGTGCAGCCTTGCTAAATTGAGTGGCTGTATCACTTATTGCATAGACAGTGTTGCTCAAGAGACTGGAGGTGCCTTGTGCCATGCCTTTAATAAGTCCTGCACGACTCTGCAGAAGCAATTTTGAGCCTAGTATTAGAAGAGAAAATTTGATTAGTGAACAAATCATATACGTATAGTACCTGGAAAACACTTTGCAAAGGAGCTGATAAGAAATCTTTGATGCCAAGAGTTACACTCCTTGCGAACCCCATTGGATTACCTATCACTCCAGCTGAACCAAGCACCTGTAATGCAATCAACAACAAGTCCTGGTTGCTACTAAATTCAAACCTTTTTGGTTGCAAAATTAGAAGAGGGTCTATAGAAATAATTGTAGCAAAACAGGAAGCTTTTGGAGAAGTGCAGATCACGTTGGAAATTCTGGATTGTTATCAATTAGAACATGTCAAAGAAGTAACTTCATACTTGGTCAACAAAGAAAATGTGCACAATGAAAAATTTGTACATAAATTGCCAGAATAGCAAATCAGGAGACAGAACACTTTAAGTGGCACCTTGGTTTTTGTTTCTTGTATTTTATTGTTATTCACATTATAATAGTCCATTCTCAATACAATGCTGTTTTGTTTCCTTTGGTTGAATGTGCAGCAGAAACCTACTAATCAATGGTCAAGGGTTCCAAGGACACTAGAGAGTAAAGCACAGTATTTCAATTGGATCTTTCAACTAGTCTTCATGATTAAGGATCCTATGGACTCTGGAGCCTTCAATGGGTTCTAGGGTTGAAAGTATAAGACATCATATTCTCATCTTTCTTTTGTATGGTGTCACTAGGTAAATAGCCTGGCATCGACAAAATGAAGCACATCATCATTGTAGAACCAAGTGGAAAATAATTACCATCCTAATATCCTCCTGTAATGGGTGTAAATAACAAATATGTACATTTACCTTCAACTCATTATATATGCATATAGGCATTCCAAACATAAAATGCAATGGAGAATACAACTAACCAATAAAGTACCTTTAGCTGATGGTTTGATATGAGGTATTTTTACAGGGTTCTAGCATTTAAATATTTGAACACTGAGCTCCTTGTGATGAGAACCACTAACCTTATACATTTCATGAAGAAATTGTCTACTGTAATGCCCAATGAGGATCTCTTGGATGGATTCCCAGCTAGCTAGTTGATGTGATAGAATCAAATGTTTGAGATGAATTTGTGCTCCCTCCACATCAGCAAGTGCCATTAGACCACTCTGTAATTCTTAGTGTCACAGGGCTTGAATTGAAAAAAGTTATATAAATATAATTCTAATTGCAACAATAGCAAAAATGCACTGCCCTTTGGCACTTCATATGCTAAAATCATTGAAAAATGTTTATACTGTATGAACTTCTGAGTCTCGGATATGCATGGCACCTTCACCAATCACCACTTACATGAACAAGAGATTCACCAGATGTAAGGACCCCATTTCGAAGCATCCAAGGACTGCTAGAAAAGCTGCATGAAAAATTCATGCTGCATAGAATCAAGTTTTGTACACAGTACACTACAAGCATGACTAGTGGGAAGAATGACTTACCTTAAAGTCAGTTTGATTGAGGACATATCAAGAAATTCAACATATATTTTCTTCTGCTTTCTGGCCAGAAGGTGAATCTGCTGCCATGGTGCACCAATAGGGATTATTGGAGGCAGCAAAGAGTTCTTGCTGCTTTCATGAAATAAAGTAATGTTTGATACAGGGTGCTGCTTAGAATTTGAATTCAGAGGTTCAAAGTCTAGAGAGCAGGAATGGATAGACAAATCCGATTCCAAATCAGAAAATATTGGATGTAGGGTTGGACTCATATGCTGCAACACTCTGCTCTGCAACCTTGAAGATACTGACTTGATAAAGTCAAACAAGCTCAATATCACTTCTTGATCAAGTTCTAGATGAAGTTCAGCCACTCTGCAAGTACAAAGCATGTAACATGTCAAGGAATGACAAAACTAGCAAAAATTTTCACAGCCGCTGGTGCAGAAAACAAACCTTAAGCCTATATATTCAAATGAAACCAGTGAAAGATATTTGTTCCTCCACTTTGCTACAACTACAGAGAATGCAGGTTCCTGGGTCCCAATAGCTGCATCTCTTGTATCTCTACTGGTAATGCCAATATTATGGTCAAAAGATAGGATGACAGGGTAAGGAGTACCAGGCAACTGGTTATCGATTTGCAAAGACATAATTTGCAAGGAGAACTTTTGTTGATCTAGACTCTGCCCAAAATTCATGGTAATGTTCCTTGCACAAGCAAAAAGCAATTCCTACAAAATAAAACCCACAAGATACCAAGGGTTACTTTTGGCACCTAAAACAAGGTTGTAATATCCTCTATATAAAATTTTAGGTACCTCTGGTATAGAATTTATTAAAGATATTCCAACAAAGGGAATGTCAACCACAATTCTCTCCTTGAAGTGAGCAACAGATTCAAGCTTCCTGGCATGATTTCCTTTATCTTTAAACTGTGGGAGACATGGGCCCTTTGAATCGTTTAAATCATGGCAGCTTGAATCAATAATGCGAAGAACCTTATCACGAGGGAAAAAGAAAGAAACATTATTTTACAGGGAATAAATAAACAAAAGTATTTACACCCCCATAATCATAAAATAAGCACCTTAGTTGCTCCTTCAGAACAGACAGAAACAAGCAGAGTTCTTTCAGGTTTCTGTAAAGAGTAAGCAGATATTACAAGCTTAACAAATGAAACAAGCTCAGCAAGCAATGAAAAAATATACAAATTATTATTGTTGATGGTGATGTTATTATTATCACTTTGAATCCCAGAATAAAAGGATTACAGTTATAAAAGCAAAAGACAGTAGTAAAAGAGCATTAATAACAGACATCGGAAGGTACCTCAGAAGTAGCTGATAAACAAACAGGTGTGTAGTCCTTTACGTCATCAAGAGTATATGATCCTACGACACGTTCACCAGGAACCTTACAGATTTCAAGAAAAATTACTCATGTATGTCCACCAGATGTCATTCATCTGTCAAATGTAGCAGATCATACCTCAACAGTTAAACGATGCGGGTAACAAGGTTCATCCCATGCATAAGGGCAAGAACTGTAGGAGTAAATCATCGTTTCAAAAGCCTCACACCTTTGTTGGTAAACGCGTAGTCTCTGCATCTCGTCAAAGACATCATGTCAGATAATAAGTATATCTGATATTTGACGATGGATATCTTAATTCAAGAGTAAAGAAAAACTTCAAAAATTTAAATGCAAGTTACTATGTTGAACTGCATTATTTCATGAACCAGCAGCATATACTGTGATTGCTCTCTAGAATTGGAGCATAAATTGCCTTAATATTTTGGGAAAGCAACAGCAAAGTTGTAAGAGCAAAGCACATCATCTCAACCATTTTATGTATACACAAAGAACTAAATAGATTATAAGAATAAAGAAAATTGAATACATATTAGAAAAAGGTTGATTGAGCAGCTGTCAGAGTTGATTTGCATGAATACCTTTGCAACACAAACCTGAGGCATAAAGCTTACTGTGCAAATACTGGCATAACGCACTAACCTCCTTTGAGAAATTATCAATCCTGTATGGCATAGAGCCTGTGTCATCATCTGACAAAAGAATCAGGTTTGTCCCAGAGTTTCCACGTGGGCTTCCAACAATCTTTTCATCTCTAATGGAGAAATCAGCACTTTGCACTTCTACGCGAATCATATTAACAGCACCAGAAACAAAGTTTCTCATTTTCACCTGAGTATCACCTAAATGTTCAGGCAAGAAGCATCCTGACCATTGCCATCCAGGTTCAACAAAACGAAAAGAAACTAGTAATTCTCTGCAAAACATTGAAACAAAATTCTTAGAAGTATAGGGTGCAGATTGTGGGCAAGTATAGCCATAATGATGGCCAATAGGCTGAGAAGCACCTCTACTTTCAGGACATCCATTTTCTGAGAACTCTTTCTAGAGTGTTGAATAGTAGAAAGATTCATTGTATTCAACTCAAAAGAACTGTACAAACATCTACTATTTAAATAGGAATATGCTATTAACCTAATGGGCCTATTTCTAAAAGGACCTAGGGTTTCAACACTCCCCCTCAAGCTGGAGAGTATAAATCATATGCTCCAAGCTTGTTACAAATATACTCAACCCTTGGAGCTCTAAGGGGTTTTGTCAAAATATCAGCCAATTGATCTGCAGAGTTGACAAAGCTTGTTTTGATACACCCTGACACAATCTTCTCTCTAATGAAGTGACAATCAACCTCAATATGTTTGGTTCTCTCGTGATAAACTGGATTTGAGGCAATATGTAGAGCTGCTTGGTTGTCACATATCAATGTCATTTGAGCAACCTTGCCACATTGCAACTCTTGTAGTAAGTGCTTCAGCCACATAAGCTCACACGTGGCAAGGGCCATGGCTCGGTATTCAGCTTCAGCATTGGACCTGGCAACAACATCTTGCTTCTTACTTTTCCAAGATATGAGATTACCACCAATGAGTACACAATAACCCGAAGTAGAGCGCCGGTCAAACGGACAACCAGCCCAATTTGCATCAGAATACCCAACAACCTGAGCATGTCCTCTATCTTCATATAGTAAACCTTGTCCTGGTGCTCTCTTGATATACCTTAGAACCCGAAAAGCACCATCCCAATGAGTATCACAAGGATTCTCAAGAAACTGACTCAACACACTAATTGCAAAAGAGATATCTGGTCGTGTGATTGTGAGGTAATTCAATTTTCCAATTAATCTCCTATATCGTTCTCGGTCAAGTAATGGCTCCCCTTGTCTTGGTAAAAGTTTAACATTCGGACCCATTGGATTATCTACCGGTCTATAATCCAACATGCCAGTTTCTTCTAAAATATCCAGTGCATACTTTCTTTGAGAAATGACAATACCACTACTAGACTGGGCTACTTCAATTCCAAGAAAGTATTTCAGCTTACCCAAATCCTTAGTCTGAAATCGACTGAAGAGATACTCTTTCAACTGAGATATGCCCTCCCGATCACTCCCTGTAATAACAATGTCATCCACATATACTACAAGGTATATGCATTTCCCATTAGAATGACGATAGAAAACAGAATGATCAACTTCACTTCTAGTCATACCAAACTCACATACCACAGAGCTAAATCTTCCAAACCAAGCCCGTGGAGATTGCTTCAAACCATACAAGGAACGACGAAGTTTACATACCAGACCAGGCTCCCCCTGAGCAACAAACCCAGGTGGTTGCTCCATATAAACCTCCTCTTGAAGATCGCCATGTAGAAAAGCATTCTTGATATCCAATTGGTGTAAATCCCAATGATTGATTGCTGCCAAAGATAAAAGTAATCGAACTGATGCAATTTTAGCTACAGGAGAAAAAGTATCAGTGTAATCCAGACCAAAAATTTGAGTGTAGCCTTTTGCCACCAGTCGTGCCTTAAGGCGATCAATCTTGCCATCAGGGCCCACCTTCACAGTATAAATCCACCTACAACCAACAACGGTTTTACCAGGAGGGAGGGGAACCAACTCCCATGTGCCACTAGACTCCAGGGCCTCCATCTCAGTGAACATGGCTTGGCGCCAATCGGGATCCGAGAGGGCCTCACGAGTGGATTTAGGTATAGACACAGAAGAAAGGTGAGAAAGGAAGGCAAAGTAAGGAGAAGATACACGATGATAACTCAAAAAGGTATATATAGGATGAGGGTTACGAGTAGAACGTGTACCTTTCCGGATAGCAATGGGTGCCTCAGTGGGATCAGCGTCAGATTGCAATTGAAGTGGTGGAACCGCAGCCGGAGGAGGATCGGGTGGCATGGGTGAGTCAACAGGAGCCTCAACAGACACAGGGCGAGGACGGCGATGGTAGACTTGAAGGGGGCGGTCAGGAGCAATTGGAGGATTATGATCTTGAACAAGAGGAAGTGAACCAAGATAAGGAAGAGGGAGAACCTCTGAAATAGAGACTGCGTTACCTGGTGTGGGCTGGAAAAAAGAAGTAGACTCAATAAATGTGACATCAGCAGACACAAACGACGATTAAGTTCTGGAGAATAACACCGATAACCCTTTTGGTGGCCAGGAATAACCTAAGAAAACACACTTGACAGCTTTAGGGGCCAATTTCGAATGCCCAGGAGTCATGTCATGAACAAAACAAACACACTCAAAAACCCGAGGTGGAAGAAGGAAAAAATCAACAGAAGGATACACAATGGAATATGGCGTTTCATTGTTTAGGACTGAGGATGGCATGCGATTTATCAAGTAACACGCAGTAAGAATAGCATCAGCCCAAAAATGATGAGGAACATGAGAATGAACTAACATAGTGTGAGCAATTTCAACTAAATGTCGATTCTTACGCTCAGCCACCCCATTCTGCTGAGGTGTGTAAACACACGACCGTTGGTGTAACATACCCGAGAAGTCATATAGGATTGAAAGGGGTTAGAGAGATATTCTTTAGCATTGTCACTACGCAGAACACGAATGGGTTTACCAAATTGAGTTTGTATTTCAACACAAAAATTTTGAAAAATCTGGAATAACTCAGAACGATCTTTCATAAGGAACAACCAAGTACACCTAGAATAATCATCTGTAAAAGTGACAAAGTAACGAAACCCCAAAGCAGAATTGACACGACATGGACCCCAAACATCAGTATGGACTAAATCAAAAAGAGACGCAGCCCGATTATTGACTCTCCGTGGAAAGGATTTACGTGATTGCTTTCCAAGGTGACACGACTCACAATCTAATGACTCTATAGATAAACCTGGAACCATCCGTCGAAGTTTGGAGAGACTAGGGTGGCCCAAACGACTATGGAGAAGCAAGTGAGAATCTGTAGAAGCATAGGCAGCAAGATCACCACCACGGAGGTAATAGAGGCCTTGTGACTCAATCCCAGTGCCAATCACCTTCCCGTACTACGGTCCTGCACAACAACCGAATCCGCACAAAAGGTTACAGAACAATTAAGGGTACGGGTGATTTTACTCACAGAGATAAGGTTGAAAGGACTATTAGGAACATATAAAGGGATAGGATAAACTGATTTTAAAGGGAAAGATGGCATAGGATGAGCCTGACCAACACCGGCAGCTGGTGTTTGATTGCCATTAGCTAAGGTAACCATGGGCAAAGCCTTAGACTTTGTGACATTAGTTACCAGAAATATGGTCTGAGGCACCTGTGTCTAGAATCCAAGTATTTGTGTTACTAGCTTGAGAAAGACACAACAAAGAAGAGGTACCAACGGCGAGAGATGAAGCCATAATATTATTCAAAAGGAAAGGGAAAAACTGCCTCAAAGGATGGTTGACCGGAAAGTTGACCGTTGACCGGTGAGTTGACCGTTGACCGGCGAGTTGACCGGCAGAGATGAGAAAACGGAAAACACAGTCTGAAGCATTTTCTCGAGACGAATCCAACGGTGGTAACGTTGTCACGATCGGAGGTCGGTACAGGCAGATCTGGCCGGAAAACAGTGGCAGGTCTCGGTGACGGCGGCGGCGCGTGCGGCGGCAGACGGCGACCGGACTTCGGGCTTTGGCTCGCGACGAGGCTCCGGTGAGGCCTGTGGTCTTGGTTTGGGAGAAGAACCACCAAGCAGATGTCCAAAAGCAAAAAAAACAGTAGCGGCGGCGTGAACTCCGGTGGCGGCAGCGGGAAAGAAAGCGGAATTATTATTTAAGGTTTAGGCTCTGATACCATGTTGAATAGTAGAAAGATTCATTGCATTCAACCCAAAAGAACTGTACAAACATCTACTATTTAAATAGGAATATGCTATTAACCTAATGGCCTATTTCTAAAAGGACCTAGGGTTTCAACATAGAGTATTATGATGTCCTCATTAGGAGGGAAGTAAAGGTGCTTTTTGTGGAAAACATTTAATCTTATTTTCAGCGAGAATTGCAAGTTGTTTGTGCTTTGAATTGTTCATTTCTTATTTCTCAGTTTCCGTTCACATTAGAGGACATTTTGTCTTTATTTCCATTTATTACTCACTTTTGTTAGACAATGAACTCAACTTGTATATTTCTATATGTTCTGTGTATATGTACAAGGGAGTGTAGAGCTATTTATTATACAAGACAAGAGCTAATCCTAGCCGTAGATTTCAAACACCTAAACCTAAGGCTAAGAGAGATCCTCTCAACTAACACCCTATTCCTCTAACACTCCCCCTCAAGTTAGAGCATCCAACTTGTTACATATGTATCACATGAACCATAGGACTCCACACTAGACTCAAAACTTCCAAGGCTAACACCCAAGTCTTGAACACATCGAACAACCTTCGAACCACGTTGTGCCAAACCAGTCCACAACGGACCTTGTCGCACCAACAACACTTCTACAGAGCCAACAAAAGCTAGCCCAATCACCACCAACGCCGCACCTGCCTCTCACACCCCACACCCTTATCACCGCTGCCTAACACCATAGCGTACTTGCCTCTCACTCCACAAACCCCTAACACTCCCCCTCAAGTTAGAGCATCCAACTTGTTACATATGTATCACATGAACCATGGGACTCCACACCTAGACTCATAACTTCCAAGGCTAACACCCAAGTCTTGAACCACTCGAACAACCTTCGAACCACGCTGTGCCAAACCAGTCCACAACGGACCTTGTCGCACCAACAACGCTTCTACAGAGCCAACAAAAGCTAGCCAATCACCACAGCGCCGCACCTGCCTCTCACACCCCCACCCTTATCACCGCTGCCTAACACCACAGCGTACTTGCTCTCACTCTACAAACCATTAGCGCTGCTAGACCACATGCACCTGTCCCTCTCACCATGCACCCTTATCAACGTTGCCTCACACCACAGCGTTTCCCTGGTGCATGCACGTAAACCGATTCACTCTGAATCATTCTCTAGCCGTCGGCCTCCCCCGCGGCATATGCTAGGTCCGCCCACTCCTGGCACCTGTGCTGCCCACTCCTGCAGCACCCCTGTTTACGCACACTAAACATGCTGAACTTGACTCAACTCAGACCCTAAAATTGCTCCCATACCAAATTAACTTAAAACGAGCGACAAACTATGACAACCAAACACAAGCTCAAGACTTATTAATACGATAAACAAAAGAACCTACTGCCTAATTATTCCTCGTCAGCAGCACAAACCTAACCACACATTATGCTTCCAATTAATTTCCAGAAGCATTCATCAACTAGACCTCCACGCCATTTTTTATTTGTAGCCATGAGACCACCCAGCTTCGTGGACCTACCTACCATCTCTCTCTCGATCGTCTCTCTCTCGCTGGTTCCCCTCCATCTCTCTCGACCAGCAGCAATTCCTCCGACGCGCAGCTCCCTCCAGCGACCTCTGTTTCTTCCCTGGCGTGCACAACAGATCCGGTGAGCTTGGAAGCTTCTCTCTGGCAACTCTGCTGCCTGTGTTGCTTGACGAAATGGGATCGCCAACACGTTTTGCTGGAAAAGTCACCGGAAATGACCTCACGTGCCTCCACCACCACCCCAGACCTCTTGGGCTCATAGAGACGAGCCGGCCGGTACCAGCCTCGACCGGAGAAGATGCCAGAATAGTGTGCACGCGCCGGCGCGTGGCGTCGGAATCCTAGGACTGCGCCGGCACGTGGCGGCGCATGAGAACTCCGGTGGCTGCTCCGCTTTTTCCGACGGCGTCGCCTCTTCTTTCCGACCAAAGCCCACTAACCACTCACCTCAGTCTCGCTCTAATACCATGTTAAACAATGAACTCAACTTGTATATTTCTACATGTTCTGTGTATATGTACAAGGGAGTGCAGAGCTATTTATACAAGACGAGCTAATCCTAGCCGTAGATTTCAAACACCGAAACCTAAGGCTAAGAGAGATCCTCTCACTAACACATATTCCTCTAACAACTTTCTTCAGGCAATCAATATACTTTTTTTAATTTTTATAAAAAATTGACAGAATGAAATGAAAACTGATAATATTTGAAAAAGGACAAGGTATAAAGTATAAGGTATTACACCTTGTTGTATCTGTCCATCGAATATGGGAATGTTGTCCAGCCTCCAATAGAAAAACAACATCAGTTCCCTTTTGCCTGTAGCACAGGTCCTTGTTGCAGGCATTACTGATCACATATCTGCAGAATTACGGTGATTTATGCACAATTACTAATGAGAAAGGATCAAGATTGTATACTAATTGCTGGCATGCTATTACGCTCCTGTCTTAGAATAACAAAAGTAAGGTCACACATAATGGTCTCAAGAGAGTACCTGGGTTGAAAAGTAATAATCTTTGTCCTTCCAGAAAATGGTGCAGCAACAGCACTAACAGACATTACGTACCAGAACTTTTGGATGGTTGTGGAACAACAACAGAAGTTGAACCAGTACGGGGGACAAGGGAAAAAGCATTTGACCAAGACTCAGGGCATTATGTGTAACACAAGCAGACAGGAATCTACTGACCTTAACTACAATTTTATCAGAAGAGAAACTTGAATCGGGAGAATACATGCAGCAATTAATCACGTCACTTTCATTTTCAAGGAAATCAGAAG
>NW_017618232.1:12500-13894 GCF_001879475.1 Ipomoea nil | reverse complement strand
TTATGCGGTACGAGGGTGCGAGGTTGCGGACTTATGCGGTACGACGAGGTGCGACTTATGCGGTACGAGGGTGCCGAGGTTGCGGACTTTGCGGTACGGGGTGCCGAGGTTGCGGAAAGTTGCGGTACGGGTGTGCCGAGGTTGCGGAAACGGTTGCGGTGCCGAGGTTGCGGAAAGTTGCGGTACGGGGGTGCCGAGGTTGCGGAAAGTTGCGGTACGGGGTGCCGAGGTTGCCGGTACGGGTGGGCCGACGTTGCGGAAAATTGCGGTACGGGTGGGCCGAGTTGCGGAAAATTGCGGTACGGGGGTGCCGAGGTTGCGGAAAGTTGCGGTACGGGTGGCCGAGGTTGCGGAAAGTTGCGGTACGGGTGGGCCGAGGTTTGCGGAAAATTGCGGTACGGGGGTGCCGAGGTGCGGAAAGTTGCGGTACGAGGGTGCCCAAGTTGCGGACTTTATGCGGTACGAGAGTGCCCAAGTTGCGGAAAATTGCGGTACGGGGGTGCCGAGGTTGCGGACTTATGCGGAACGGGTGGTGCCGAGGTTGCGGAAAGTTGCGGTACGGGTGTGCTGAGGTTGCGGAAAGTTGCGGTACGAGGGTGCCGAGGTTGCGGAAAGTTGCGGTACGAGGGTGCCGAGGTTGCGGAAAGTTGCGGTTACGAGGGTGCCCAAGTTGCGGACTTATGCGGAACGGGGGTGCCGAGGTTGCGGACTTATGCGGAACGAGGGTGCCGAGGTTGCGGACTTATGCGGAACGAGGGCGCCCAAATTGCGCACAGTTGCGGACGGATGCGGAAAATATCACGCAACAGAGGTTTACCCGCCTGCCACCCCAGTACTTTTACGACGGTTCTGTGTTATGCCTTGGCCTATGTCGTTTTACGTCGTTCTCGTGCCAAAATGGCATATACATTTGTTTTAGAGCTTATTGTACTATTTAATTAGTGAGGCAAACGATATGCCATATATTCCTCTCACATTCCCAACAATCCCAAGTACTTGGCTAAGTCAGACAAGGAACTTTGCGGACAGCTGGGCATAAATTTGGACATCGTCGTTTTCAATGAAATAATCATCCAAACGCTTTGAAATTTACCAAGCATTGTTAAAATGCTCTAAACTAAAGGACCATGCAATAACATTTGAAAAAAAATGCACGGAACCACCCGAAATGACCGTGTGATTTACGGGACAAACCGTGTCTACTGCTGTCACTGGGGTTTTTTTTTTTTTTAACTACTATAGGGGGGGTATGGTAGTTGAGGTGCCGGTCGACTTTTTTCGGAACGTGTTGGGACGGGCCCCCTCGTCCCGTAGGCCTCGTACGAGTGTTCCCGCCGCTCGTACGTATTATTGGGGACCGGCATAGACCCATCGGAGTCGCAAGGCGGGGCGGC
>NW_017618232.1:0-2500 GCF_001879475.1 Ipomoea nil | reverse complement strand
GCGGAAAGTTGCGGTACGGGGGTGCCGAGGTTGCGGAAAGTTGCGGTACGGGTGGGCCGACGTTGCGGAAAATTGCGGTACGGGTGGGCCGACGTTGCGGAAAATTGCGGTACGGGGGTGCCGAGGTTGCGGAAAGTTGCGGTACGGGTGGGCCGAGGTTGCGGAAAGTTGCGGTACGGGTGGGCCGAGGTTGCGGAAAATTGCGGTACGGGGGTGCCGAGGTTGCGGAAAGTTGCGGTACGAGGGTGCCCAAGTTGCGGACTTATGCGGTACGAGAGTGCCCAAGTTGCGGAAAATTGCGGTACGGGGGTGCCGAGGTTGCGGACTTATGCGGAACGGGTGTGCCGAGGTTGCGGAAAGTTGCGGTACGGGTGTGCTGAGGTTGCGGAAAGTTGCGGTACGAGGGTGCCGAGGTTGCGGAAAGTTGCGGTACGAGGGTGCCGAGGTTGCGGAAAGTTGCGGTACGAGGGTGCCCAAGTTGCGGACTTATGCGGAACGGGGGTGCCGAGGTTGCGGACTTATGCGGAACGAGGGTGCCGAGGTTGCGGACTTATGCGGAACGAGGGCGCCCAAATTGCCGCACAGTTGCGGACGGATGCGGAAAATATCACGCAACAGAGGTTTACCCGCCTGCCACCCCAGTACTTTTACGACGGTTCTGTGTTATGCCTTGGCCTATGTCGTTTTACGTCGTTCTCGTGCCAAAATGGCATATACATTTGTTTTAGAGCTTATTGTACTATTTAATTAGTGAGGCAAACGATATGCCATATATTCCTCTCACATTCCCAACAATCCCAAGTACTTGGCTAAGTCAGACAAGGAACTTTGCGGACAGCTGGGCATAAATTTGGACATCGTCGTTTTCAATGAAATAATCATCCAAACGCTTTGAAATTTACCAAGCATTGTTAAAATGCTCTAAACTAAAGGACCATGCAATAACATTTGAAAAAAAAATGCACGGAACCACCCGAAATGACCGTGTGATTTACGGGACAAACCGTGTCTACTGCTGTCACTGGGGTTTTTTTTTTTTTTAACTACTATAGGGGGGTATGGTAGTTGAGGTGCCGGTCGACTTTTTTCGGAACGTGTTGGGACGGGCCCCCCTCGTCCCGTAGGCCTCGTACGAGTGTTCCCGCCGCTCGTACGTATTATTGGGGACCGGCATAGACCCATCGGAGTCCGCAAGGCGGGGGCGGCGGCACCGGACGGAGACGGACATGCAAAAAAACATCATTGGCACGTGAATTCGGTCAATCGAGCAAACGTGAATCTGCAATATACCGTCAGTAGGTTGTGAGTTGCCGAGGCACGTGTCCAATCGTCTAGTAAGCTGTTCGTTAACGAATTACGGTGCGCCGTAGGGGCGGAGGGCGGGCGTTCGCAATGAACCCGCCCAGCGTAGCGCAGTGCAGCGTACGTGTCGTCGGGCGTGGGGGTTGACCGACCTCGCAAGAGGATAGAAATATTGTATTGCTCGAGGCCTTTCATTCCTCGAGGGCTTCCTCCACAGCACTCGTTCGACGACACGTCCGGATCTGACCGAGACGGACATGCAAAAAAACGGCCGTGGAACAAGTTGGGCAAAAAAACAACCGTGAATCTGCAATATACCGTCAGTAGGCTTGTAAGTTACCGACACCAGTGTCCACCCGTCTAGTAAGCTGTCCGTTAAAGGATGATTGTGCGCTCGCTACGAATCTGCCCAAGCGCAACGGGCGTTGTCTTAGCGTCGGACTTGGGGGCTGACCCACCTCGCAAGAGGTATGGTGTTGTATTGATCGAGGACTTTCACTCCTCGAGGTCTTCCTCCACCCGATGGCGCGACGGACTCACAACCAATGCGTACGGCGAGATGGAAATTCGGTAGTTACCTTTTGTAACTATCGACGCGGGGCACTGAGGGAGACGGACATGCAAAAAAACGTCGTTGGCGCGGGGTTGTCGGTCAATCGAGCAACCGTGAATCTGCAACATACCGTAGTAGGTTGTGAGTTACCGAGACCCGTTTCCAACCGTCTAGTAAGCTGTTCGTTAGAGGATGATTGTGCTCCGGACGGACGTGGGGGCTGACCCACCTCGCAAGAGGTATGGTATTGCATTGATCGAGGGATTCCACTCCTCGAGGGCTTCCTCCACCTCACCCGATGGCGAGACGGACTCACAACCAATGTGAGCGGCGAGATGGGAATTCAAGGGTTACCTTTCGTACCTATCGACGCGGGGCGTTCCTGCCGTGACGGCCAGCATCGGTGGGGACTCGTGCACGGATTCGTCCGGGCCGGGTTCCTATCGATCCTCGGCTAAGCGATTGGGGCGTTTTTGCGACGCGAGACGGTGTGTGAGTGGTTATCGGCGTGTGCGGTCAGGTTGGATCCCTGCTCGAGCAGCGACGTCCTGCCAAGCACGCCTCTTCATACAAGACGACACAAGGGCGCAAGGCCTTGGTCGCACGACGGTTTCCTGTGTTGCATACCTCGCACGGCACTGACGG
>NW_017618231.1:0-2556 GCF_001879475.1 Ipomoea nil | reverse complement strand
CCGCATAATTCCGCAACCTCGGCACCCTCGTACCGCATGAGTCCGCAACTTAGGCACCAACGTTGCGCATGAGTCCGCAACTTAGGCACCAACGTTGCGCATGAGTCCGCAACTTAGGCACGTTGCGCATGAGTCCGCAACTTAGGCACCCTCGTTCCGCATGAGTCCGCAACTTAGGCACCTCGTACCCCATAAGTCCGCAACTAGGCACACTCGTTCCGCATGAGCCCGCAACGTAGGCACACTCGTTCCGCACAAGTCCGGCACTTAGGCACACTCGTTCCGCATGAGTCCGCAACTTAGGCACGCTCGTTCCGCATAAGTCCGCAACGTAGGCACACTCGTTCCGCATATGCCCGCAACGTAGGCACACTCGTTCCGCATATGCCCGCAACGTAGGCACACTCGTTCCGCATAAGTCCGCAACCTCGGCACCCTCGTACCGCATAAGTCCGCAACCTCGGCACCCTCGTACCGCATAATTCCGCAACCTCGGCACCCTCGTACCGCATGAGTCCGCAACTTAGGCACCAACGTTGCGCATAAGCCCGCAACTTAGGCACCCTCGTTCCGCATAAGTCCGCAACTTAGGCACCCTCGTACCCCATAAGTCCGCAACTTGGGCACACTCGTTCCGCATGAGCCCGCAACGTAGGCACACTCGTTCCGCACAAGTCCGGCACTTAGGCACACTCGTTCCGCATGAGTCCGCAACTTAGGCACGCTCGTACCCCATAAGTCCGCAACTTGGGCACACTCGTTCCGCATGAGCCCGCAACGTAGGCACACTCGTTCCGCACAAGTCCGGCACTTAGGCACACTCGTTCCGCATGAGTCCGCAACTTAGGCACACTCGTTCCGCATATGCCGCAACGTAGGCACACTCGTTCCGCATGAGTCCGCAACGTAGGCACGCTACTTCGGCACACTCGTTCCGCACAAGTCCGCAACTTCGGCACACTCGTTCCGCAACTGTCCGCTACTTAGGCACACTCGTTCCGCAACTGTCCGCAACTTAGGCGCACTCGTTCCGCATGAGTCCGCAACTTAGGCACACTCGTTCCGCATATGCCCGCAAACGTAGGCACACTCGTTCCGCATTGCCCGCAACGTAGGCACGCTCGTTCCGCACAAGTCCGCAACTTAGGCACGCTCGTTCCGCACAAGTCCGCAACTTAGGCACGCTCGTTCCGCACAAGTCCGAACTTAGGCACACTCGTTCCGCACAAGTCCGCTACTTAGTTCCGCAACTTAGGCACACTCGTTCCGCATGAGTCCGCAACTTAGGCACACTCGTTCCGCATATGCCGCAACGTAGGCACACTCGTTCCGCACAAGTCCGGCACTTAGGCACGCTCGTTCCGCACAAGTCCGGCACTTAGGCACACTCGTTCCGCATGAGTCCGCACTTAGGCACGCTCGTTCCGCATATGCCCGCAACGTAGGCACACTCGTTCCGCACAAAGTCCGCAACTTAGGCACACTCGTTCCGCATAAGTCCGCAACTTAGGCACACTAAACGTAGGCACCATCGTTCCGCATAAGTCCGCAACGTAGGCACACTCGTTCCGCACAAGTCCGCAAAGCCGCAACGTAGGCACCATCGTTCGCATGAGTCCGCAACTTAGGCACCACCCGTTCCGCAACAGTCCGCACTTAGGCTCGTAGGCACTTGGGCACACATCGTTCCGCATGAGTCCGGCAATGTAGGCACCAATCCGTTCGCAACAGTCCGCACTTAGGCACCATCGTTCCGCATGAGTCCGCAACTTAGGCACTAACGTTGCGCATAAGTCAGCAACTTATGCACCGCCGTCCGCATTTAGCCACTTAGTACGGAACTCTGTCCGCACTTAGGTACCAGCGTGCCACATCCGTCCGCAACGTAGGCACCAACGAAGTTCGAGTGAAACGTGGCTAAGTCCTTGGCCACTAAACACTTGTACACAGAACTTGAAACTTGTGAACTTTGACACTTAGCCATTTTTTCAAGCTTTTGTTTCTTGATTGAGCGCTTAACCACTTAGACATCCTAACCATTCTTGGAATTGTAACCTCTCGCGTAATAGTGTGGATTGAATTGGATTTCATAGGGAGTGATGAAAGGCGGGTTGGATAGGGGGTGGGAGGGACGAATCGGAGCGACAAAGGGCTGAATCTCAGAGGATCGTGGCAGCAAGGCCACTCTACCCCTTACAATACCCCGTCGCGTATTTAAGTCGTCTGCAAAGGATTCAGCTCGGCCGCTCGATCGGAATTGTAAATTCAAGGCGGGCCACCGTGACCCTTCCGCCACGACGGCTTAGCAACGACACGTGCCCTTGGGGCCAAATGGCCCTACTGCGGGTCGGCAAACGGGCGACGAGCGCATGCGTCGGTCTAGCGCCGGATTCTGACTTAGAGGCGTTCAGTCATAATCCAACGGCACGGTAGCTTCGCGCCACTGGCTTTTCAACCAAGCGCGATGACCAATTGTGCGAATCAACGGTTCCTCTCGTACTAGGTTGAATTACTATTGCGACACTGTCATCAGTAGGGTAAAACTAACGCTGTCTC
>NW_017618229.1:0-22349 GCF_001879475.1 Ipomoea nil | reverse complement strand
TGAAACTTGAAGGAATTTAATGAAATTAGTAAATTTAAATTCAGAAAATTATAATATCTGACGGGTTTTTAAAAAATTACACGACTTGGGTGTCCAAATATTACCCTGAACTAGTACTCTCCGAAGTTTAATGATTTACGTGATAATTTACTAAATTATAAATATTTCTACTATTAGAATTAAACGAATTAGATATGCTAGGAATAATCCCTATGCCTTTCCCATGCAAAGCAACACTCTACCATTTGAGCTACATCCCTACTATTATACAAAATACAATTTATATATAAATCAGAAAACTATTCAAAACATGTCGACACACTATTATCAGAGCCAAGTTTCGATCCTGGGACCTGTGGGTTATGGGCCCACCACGCTTCCGCTGCGCCCACTCTGATTTTGCTTTGGTGCAAAACGAATAAAGATATATCTTGTACTTTAATTTTTCCACAACTTGGTTTTCGCCAGAGCTTATTTAGTGAGGTTTAAACATGCAAGAGTATGATGTAGTTATGTTTCGGGGGAGTATTGTAAATAAACATATGTGGACATTACGTACTAGAGAAATTATAATAATATCTCTCACTTTACTCTGTTGCATTCTTGTGATGTAAACAATATAATTTTTCACGGGATAAAGTTAGAAATTGTACCCTTTTCTTTTCTTTCAACCTCATCCAAGTTTTCCTCAACAGAGATTGTGTGATTAGGTGCCCTCAACCAATCTTGTGCGTAGGCTTCCACAATTTTAGGTGTTAAGAAAACACCTTAAGGCATCTAATACCCTACCACTAGTACTAAATGCACTCTTAGAGCAACTGTGGATATGGATACAACTAGTAGATCCCTTACCATTTTTGTGAGAATAGGAAATATCTCACTATTCACCTTCCACCGCCTAAGCACATCAAATTCAGCAGTTTCTTCCTCTTCCACTATATTTTCACTCAATTAAGTATGCAGTTCAGTCTACTTACTGCTTCCACCACCACTCTCATTTTCTGTTATTTAGCTGGCCTTTCAACCAAGACAAAGTTTTTCGAACTGTAGTTTCAGAATGGACATATTTTGATACAAATTGCGAAATAAGGGATGAAGACCGCACAGAGGTGACACTGTAGGTAGCCTGCATAGTCATTAAACAGCTCATCCAATGCACCTTGAACCTTTGCAAAGTAAGATTTGCTTTTTCTTCAACATACAACAGGGCAAATTGGTGAGGCATATTCTCAATCTTATCATTGCGATCCAAAATATTGACATAAAATATCAAGAAACTCATTTTTTCTTGATCCCTCCAAAATTTTTCAAACTTTAGTTTCATTTGACACCCCCTTACCTAAAAAAAAAAAAATAGAACATAGAATCATAGACACGAAAAACTCATAGACATATTCACTCATAAATCTTTGAAAATTATACACAGAAAAATCATAAACAGTTTACCTTACATAGCTATATCCCCTACTAATGTTTTTATAGTCAAAATACATCTATATGTAATACAAAACGTGTAATATAAATCAGAAGGGCATTAACCATTTGGTCCATTAAGATTTTTTCTATTATATATTGATGTCAATTTGTATTTTCTTATGTGTAATTGTTTTATATACGAAACTGAAAATTTATATGTTCTATTTTATATTTATTTTCGTAGATTTGATGAACTGTAGTTGTCATTTGAAAATTGAAGGAATTTAATGAAATTAGTAAATTTAAATTCAGAAAATTATATATCTGACGGGTTTTAAAAAATTACACGAGTTGGGTGTCCAAATATTACCCGTGAACTAGTACTCTCCCGAAGTTTAATGATTTGCGTGATCGAATTTACTCAATAATAAATATTTCTACTATTAGAATTAAACGAATTAGATATGCTAGGAATTAATCCTATGCCTTTCCCATGCAAATCAAGCACTCTACCATTTGAGCTACATCCCCTACTATTATACAAAAATACAATTTATATATAATCACGAAAACTATTTCAAAAAATGTTGACACACTATTATCAAGCTAGTTTCGATCCTGGGACCTGTGGTTATGGCCCACACGCTTCCGTTGCGCCACTCTGATTTGCTTTGGTGCAACACGAATAAAGATATATCTTGTACTTTCATTTTTCCACAACTTGGTTTTCGCCAGAGCTTATTTAGTGAGTTTAAACAAGGCAAGAGTATGATGTAGTTATGTTCGGGAGTATTGTAAATAAACATATGTGGACATTACGTACTAGAGAAATTATAATAATATCTCTCACTTTACTCTGTTGCATTCTTGTGATGTAAACAATATAATTTTTCACGGGATAAAGTTAAAAATTGTACCCATTTCTTTTCTTTCAACCTCATCCAAGTTTTCCTCAACAGAGATTGTGTGATTAGGTGCCCTCAACCAATCTTGTGCGTAGGCTTCCACAATTTTAGGTGTTAAGAAACACCTTAAGGCATCTAATACCCTACCACTAGTACTAAATGCACTCTTAGAACAACTGTGGATATGGATACAACTAGTAGATCCCTTACCATTTTTGTGAGAATAGGAAATATCTCACTATTCACCTTCCACCGCCTAAGCACATCAAATTCTGCAGTTTCTTCCTCTTCCACTATATTTGCACTCAATTAAGTATGCCAGTTCAGGTCTACTTACTGCTTCCACCACCACTCTCCATTCTCTATTATTTAGCTGACCTTTCAACCAAGACAAAGTTTTTTGAACTATAGTTTCAGAATGGACATATTTTGATACAAATTGCGAAATAAGGGGATGAACACCGCACAGAGGTGACACTGTAGGTAGCTGCATAGTCATTAAACAGCTCATCCAATGCACCTTGAACCTTTGCAAATTAAGATTTGCTTTTTCTTCAACATACAAAAGGGCCAAATTGGTGAGGCATATTCTCAGTCTTATCATTGCGATCCAAAATATTGACATAAAATATCAAGAAACTCATTTTTTCTTGAACCCTCCAAAATTTTTCAAACAATAATTTCATTTGAGACCCCTTACCCTAAAAAAAAAAAAAAATAGAACATAGAATCATAGACACGAGAAAACTCATAGACATATTCACTCATAAATCTTTGAAAATTATACACAGAAAAATCATAAACAGTTTACTTTACATAGCTATATCCCCTACTAATGTTTTTATAGTCAAAATACAATCTATATGTAATACAAAACGTGTAATATAAATCAGAAGGGCATTAACCATTTAGTCCATTAAAGATTTTTTCTATTATTCTATTTGATGTCAATTTGTATTTTTCTTTTTGTGTTATTGTTTTATATACGAAACTGAAAATTTATATGTTCTATTTTATATTTATGTTCGTAGATTTGATGAACTGTAGTTGTCATTTGAAACTTGGAGGAATTTAATGAAATTGGTAAATTTAAATTCAGAAAATTATATATCTGACGGGTTTTTAAAAAAATTACACGAGTTGGGTGTCCAAATATTACCCGTGAACTAGTACTCTCCCGAAGTTAATGATTTGCGTGATCGAATTTACTCAATAATAAATATTTTACTATTAGAATTAAACGAATTAGATATGCTTATGCCTTTCCCATGCAAAGCAATCACTCTACCATTTGAACTACATCCACTATTATACAAAATAAATATTTCTACTATTAGAATTAAACGAATTAGATATGCTTTATGCCTATCCCATGCAAAGCAAGCACTCTACCATTTGAACTACATCCCCTACTATTATACAAAATACAATTTATATAACACACTATTATCATAGCCAGGTTTTGATCTTAGGACCTGTGGGTTATGGGCCCACCACGCTTCCGCTGCGCCACTCTAATTTTGCTTTGGTGCAACACGAATAAAGATATATCTTGTACTTTAATTTTTCGAAAACTTGGTTTTCGCCAGACCTTATTTAGTGACGTTTAAACAAGGCAAGAGTATGGTGTAGTTATGTTACCGGGGAGTATTGTAAATAAACATATGTGGACATTACATACTAGAGAAATTATAATAATATATCTCACTTTAATCTGTTGCATTCTTGTGATGTAAACAATATAATTTTTCACGGGATAAAGTTAGAAATTGTACCCTTTTCTTTTCTTTCAACCTCATCCAAGTTTTCCTCAACAGAGATTGTGTGATTAGGTGCCCTCAACCAGTCTTGTGCGTAGGCTTCCACAATTTTAGGTGTTAAGAAACACCTTAAGGCATCTAATACCCTACCACTAGTACTAAATGCACTCTTAGAGCAACTGTGGATATGGATACAACTAGTAGATCCCTTACCATTTTTGTGAGAATAGGAAATATCTCACTATTCACCTTCCACCGCCTAAGCACATCAAATTCAGCAGTTTCTTCCTCTTCAACTATATTTGCACTCAATTAAGTATGCAGTTCAGTCTACTTACTGCTTCCACCACCACACTCCATTTTCTGTTATTTAAGCTGGCCTTTCAACCAAGACAAAGTTTTTTCGAACTGTAGTTTCAGAATGGACATATTTCTATTCAAATTGCGAAATAAGGGGATGAAGACCGCACAGAGGTGACAATGTAGGTAGCTGCATAGTCATTAAACAGCTCATCCAATGCACCTTGAACCTTTGCAAAGTAAGATTTGCTTTTTCTTCAACATACAACAGGGCAAATTGGTGAGGCATATTCTCAATCTTATCATTGGGATCCAAAATATTGACATAAAATATCAAGAAACTCATTTTTTCTTGATCCCTTCAAAATTTTTCAAACTTTAGTTTCATTTGAGACCCCCTTACCTAAAAAAAAAAAAAAAAAATAGAACATAGAATCTATAGACACGAAGAAACTCATAGACATATTCACTCATAAATCTTTGAAAATTATAAACAAAAAAATCATAAACAGTTTACCTTTACATAGCTATATCCCCTACTAATGTTTTTATAGTCAAAATACAATCTATATGTAATACAAAACGTGTAATATAAATCAGAAGGGCATTAACCATTTGGTCCATTAAAGATTTTTTCTATTATTATATTTGATGTCAATTTGTATTTTTCTTATGTGTAATTGTTTTATATACGAAAACTGAAAATTTATATGTTCTATTTTATATTGATTTCGTAGATTTGATGAACTGTAGTTGTCATTTGAAACTTGAAGGAATTTAATGAAATTAGTAAATTTAAATTCAGAAAATTATATATCTGACGGGTTTTTTAAAAAAATTACACGAGTTGGGTGTCCAAATATTACCCGTGAACTAGTACTCTCCCGAAGTTTAATGATTTACGTGATCGAATTTACTCAATAATAAATATTTCTACAATTAGAATTAAATGAATTAGATATGCTAGGAATTAATCCCTATGCCTTTCCCATGCAAAGCAAAGCACTCTACCGTTTGAGCTACATCCCCTACTATTATACAAAATACAATTTATATAACACACTATTATCATAGCCAGGTTTCAGATCTTAGGACCTGTGGGTTATGGGCCCACACGCTTCCGCTGCGCCACTCTGATTTTGCTTTGGTGCAACACGAATAAAGATATATCTTGTACTTTAATTTTCCACAACTTGGTTTTCGCCAGAGCTTATTTAGTGAGGTTTAAACAAGGCAAGAGTATGATGTAGTTATGTTTCGGGGGAGTATTGTAAATAAACATATGTGGACATTACGTACTAGAGAAATTATAATAATATCTCTCACTTTAATCTGTTGCATTCTTGTGATGTAAACAATATAATTTTTCACGGGATAAAGTTAGAAATTGTACCCTTTTCTTTTCTTTCAACCTCATCCAAGTTTTCCTCAACAGAGATTGTGTGATTAGGTGCCCTCAACCAATCTTGTGCGTAGGCTTCCACAATTTTAGGTGTTAAGAAACACCTTAAGGCATCTAATACCCTACCACTAGTACTAAATGCACTCTTAGAGCAACTGTGGATATGGATACAACTAGTAGATCCCTTACCATTTTTGTGAGAATAGGAAATATCTCACTATTCACCTTCCACCGCCTAAGCACATCAAATTCAGCAGTTTCTTCCTCTTCCACTATATTTGCACTCAATTAAGTATGCAGTTCAGTCTACTTACTGCTTCCACCACCACACTCCATTTTCTGTTATTTAGCTGGCCTTTCAACCAAGACAAAGTTTTTCGAACTGTAGTTTCAGAATGGACATATTTTTCTTCAAATTGCGAAATAAGAGGATGAAGACCGCAACAAAGGTGACAATGTAGGTAGCTGCATAGTTATTAAAACAGCTCATCCAATGCACCTTGAACCTTTGCAAAGTAAGATTTGCTTTTTCTTCAACATACAACAGGGCAAATTGGTGAGGCATATTCTCAATCTTGTCATTGGGATCCAAAATATTGACATAAAATATCAAGAAACTCATTTTTTCTTGATCCCTTCAAAATATTTCAAACTTTAGTTTCATTTGAGACCCCCTTACCTAAAAAAAAAAAAAAATAGAACATAGAATCATAGACACGAAAAACTCATAGACATATTCACTCATAAATCTTTGAAAATTATACACAGAAAAATCATAAACAGATTACCTTTACATAGCTATATTCCCTACTAATGTTTTTATAGTCAAAATACAATCTATATGTAATACAAAACGTGTAATATAAATCAGAAAGGGCATTAACCATTTGGTCCATTAATGATTTTTTCTATTATTATATTCATGTCAATTTGTATTTTTCTTATGTGTAATTGTTTTATATACGAAACTGAAAATTTATATGTTCTATTTTATATTTATTTTCGTAGATTTGATGAACTGTAGTTGTCATTTGAAATTGAAGGAATTTAATGAATTAGTAAATTTAAATTCAGAAAATTATATATCTGACGGGTTTTTAAAAAATTACACGAGTTGGGTGTCCAAATATTACCCCGTGAACTAGTACTCTCCCGAAGTTTAATGATTTACGTGATCGGAATTTACTCAATAATAAATATTTCTACCAATTAGAATTAAATGAATTAGATATGCTAGGAATTAATCCCTATGCCTTTCCCATGCAAAGCAAGCACTCTACCGTTTGAGCTACATCCCCTACTATTATACAAAATACAATTTATATATAAATCACGAAAACTATTTCAAAAAATGTCGACACACTATTATCAGAGCCAGGTTTCGGATCCTGGGACCTGTGGGTTATGAGCCACCACGCTTCCGCTGCGCCACTCTGATTTTGCTTTGGTGCAACACGAATAAAGATATATCTTGTACTTTCATTTTTCCACAACTTGGTTTTCGCCAGAGCTTATTTAGTGAGGTTTAAACAAGGCAAGAGTATGATGTAGTTATGTTTCGAGGGAGTATTGTAAATAAAACATATGTGGACATTACGTACTAGATAAATTATAATAATATCTTTCACTTTACTCTGTTGCATTCTTGTGATGTAAACAATATAATTTTTCACGGGATAAAGTTAAAAATTGTACCCTTTTCTTTTCTTTCAACCTCATCCAAGTTATCCTGAACAGAGATTGTTTGATTAGGTGCCCTCAACCAATCTTGTGCGTAGGCTTCCACAATTTTAGGTGTTAAGAAACACCTTAAGGCATCTAATACCCTACCACTAGTACTAAATGCACTCTTAGAGCAACTATGGATATGGATACAACTAGTACATCCCTTACCATTTTTGTGAGAATAGGAAATATCTCACTATTCACCTTCCACCGCCTAAGCACATCAAATTCAGCAGTTTCTTCCTCTTCCACTATATTTGCACTCAATTAAGTATGCAGTTCAGTCTACTTATTGCTTCCACACCACTCTCCATTTTCTGTTATTTAGTTGGCCTTCAACCAAGACAAAGTTTTTCGAACTGTATGTTCAGAATGGACATATTTTGATTCAAATTGCAAATTAAGGGGATGAAGACCACACAGAGGTGACAATGTAGGTAGCTACATAGTCATTAAACAGCTCATCCAATGCACCTTGAACCTTTGCAAAGTTAGATTGCTTTTTCTTCAACATACAACAGGGAAAATTGGTGAGGCATATTCTCAATCTTATCATTGGGATCCAAAATATTGACATAAAATATCAAGAAACTCATTTTTCTTGATCCCTTCAAAATTTTTCAAACTTTAGTTTCATTTGAGACCCCCTTACCTAAAAAAATAAAAAAAAAAATAGAACATAGAATCATAGACACCAAAAAACTCATAGACATATTCACTCATAAATCTTTGAAAATTATACACAAAAAAATCATAAACAGTTTACCTTTACATAGCTATATCCCTACTAATGTTTTTATAGTCTAAATTACAATCTATGTGTAATTACAAAACGTGTAATATAAATCAGAAGGGCATTAACCATTTGTCCATTAAAGATTTTTTCTATTATTATATTTGATGTCAATTTGTATTTTTCTTATGTGTAATTGTTTTATATACGAAAACTGAAAATTTATATGTTCTATTTTATATTTATTTCGTAGATTTGATGAACTGTATTGTCATTTGAAACTTGAAGGAATTTAATGAAATTAGTAAAATTTAAATTCAGAAAATTATATATCTGACGGGTTTTTTAAAAAAATTACACGAGTTGGGTGGTCCAAATATTACCCGTGAACTAATACTCTCCCGAAGTTCAATGATTTACTTGATCGAATTTACTCAATAATAAATATTGCTACTATTAGAATTAAACGAATTAGATATGCTAGAATTAATCCCTATGCCTTTCCATGCAAAGCAAGCACTTTACCATTTGAGCTACATCCCCTACTATTATACAAAATACAATTTATATATAAATCAGGAAAACTTTTTCAAAAATGTTAACACACTATTATCCAAAGCCAAGTTTCGATCTTGAGACCTATGGGTTATGAGCCCACCACGCTTCCGCTGCGCCACTCTGATTTTGCTTTGGTGCAACACGAATAAAGATATATCTTGTACTTTAATTTTTCCACAACTTGGTTTTCGCCAGAGCTTATTTAGTGAGGTTTAAACATGGCAAGAGTATGATGTAGTTATGTTTCGGGGGAGTATTGTAAATAAACATATGTGGACATTACGTACTAGAGAAATTATAATAATATCTCTCACTTTACTCTGTTGCATTCTTGTGATGTAAACAATATAATTTTTCACGGGATAAAGTTAGAAATTGTACCCTTTTCTTTTCTTTCAACCTCATCCAAGTTTTCCTCAACAGAGATTGTGTGATTAGGTGCCCTCAACCAATCTTGTGCGTAGGCTTCCACAATTTTAGGTGTTAAGAAACACCTTAAGGCATCTAATACCCTACCACTAGTACTAAATGCACTCTTAGAGCAACTGTGGATATGGATACAACTAGTAGATCCCTTACCATTTTTGTGAGAATAGGAAATATCTCACTATTCACCTTCCACCGCCTAAGCACATCAAATTCAGCAGTTTCTTCCTCTTCCACTATATTTGCACTCAATTAAGTATGCAGTTCAGTCTACTTACTGCTTCCACCACCACTCTCCATTTTCTGTTATTTAGCTGGCCTTTCAACCAAGACAAAGTTTTTCGAACTGTAGTTTCAGAATGGACATATTTTGATACAAATTGCGAAATAAGGGGATGAAGACCGCACAGAGGTGACACTGTAGGTAGCTGCATAGTCATTAAACAGCTCATCCAATGCACCTTGAACCTTTGCAAAGTAAGATTTGCTTTTTCTTCAACATACAACAGGGCAAATTGGTGAGGCATATTCTCAATCTTATCATTGGGATCCAAAATATTGACATAAAATATCAAGAAACTCATTTTTTCTTGATCCCTCCACAATTTTTCAAACTTTAGTTTCATTTGAGACCCCCTTACCTAAAAAAAAAAATAGAACATAGAATCATAGACACGAAAAACTCATAGACATATTCACTCATAAATCTTTGAAAATTATACACAGAAAAATCATAAACAGTTTACCTTTACATAGCTATATCCCCTACTAATGTTTTTATAGTCAAAATACGATCTATATGTAATACAAAACGTGTAATATAAATCAGAAGGGCATTAACCATTTGGTCCATTAAAGATTTTTTCTATTATTCTATTTGATGTCAATTTGTATTTTTCTTATGTGTAATTGTTTTATATACGAAACTGAAAATTTATATGTTCTATTTTATATTTATGTTCGTAGATTTGATGAACTGTAGTTGTCATTTGAAAACTTGAAGGAATTTAATGAAATTAGTAAATTTAAATTCAGAAAATTATATATCTGAACGGGTTTTTAAAAATTACACGAGTTGGGTGTCCAAATATTACCCGTGAACTAGTACTCTCCCGAAGTTTAATGATTTACGTGATCGAATTTACTCAATAATAAATATTTCTACTATTAGAATTAAACGAATTAGATATGCTAGGAATTAATCCCTATGCCTTTCCCATGCAAAGCAAGCACTCTACCATTTGAGCTACATCCCCTACTATTATACAAAATACAATTTATATATAAATCACGAAAACTATTTCAAAAAATGTCGACACACTATTATCAGAGCAAGGTTTCGATCCTGGGACCTGTGGGTTATGGGCCCACCACGCTTCCGCTGCGCCACTCTGATTTTGCTTTGGTGCAACACGAATAAAGATATATCTTGTACTTTAATTTTTCCACAACTTGGTTTTCGCCAGAGCTTATTTAGTGAGGTTTAAACAAGGCAAGAGTATGATGTAGTTATGTTTCGGGGGAGTATTGTAAATAAACATATGTGGACATTACGTACTAGAGAAATTATAATAATATCTCTCACTTTACTCTGTTGCATTCTTGTGATGTAAACAATATAATTTTTCACGGGATAAAGTTAGAAATTGTACCCTTTTCTTTTCTTTCAACCTCATCCAAGTTTTCCTCAACAGAGATTGTGTGATTAGGTGCCCTCAACCAATCTTGTGCGTAGGCTTCCACAATTTTAGGTGTTAAGAAACACCTTAAGGCATCTAATACCCTACCACTAGTACTAAATGCACTCTTAGAGCAACTGTGGATATGGATACAACTAGTAGATCCCTTACCATTTTTGTGAGAATAGGAAATATCTCACTATTCACCTTCCACCGCCTAAGCACATCAAATTCAGCAGTTTCTTCCTCTTCCACTATATTTGCACTCAATTAAGTATGCAGTTCAGTCTACTTACTGCTTCCACCACCACTCTCATTTTCTGTTATTTAGCTGGCCTTTCAACCAAGACAAAGTTTTTTCGAACTGTAGTTTCAGAATGGACATATTTTGATACAAATTGCGAAATAAGGGGATGAAGACCGCACAGAGGTGACACTGTAGGTAGCTGCATAGTCATTAAACAGCTCATCCAATGCACCTTGAACCTTTGCAAAGTAAGATTTGCTTTTTCTTCAACATACAACAGGGCAAATTGGTGAGGCATATTCTCAATCTTATCATTGGGATCCAAAATATTGACATAAAATATCAAGAAACTCATTTTTTCTTGATCCCTCCACAATTTTTCAAACATTAGTTTCATTTGAGACCCCCTTACCTAAAAAAAAAAAATAGAACATAGAATCATAGACACGAAAAACTCATAGACATATTCACTCATAAATCTTTGAAAATTATACACAGAAAAATCATAAACAGTTTACCTATTACATAGCTATATCCCCTACTAATGTTTTTATAGTCAAAATACAATCTATATGTAATACAAAAACGTGTAATATAAATCCGAAGGGCATTAACCATTTGGTCCATTAAAGATTTTTTCTATTATTCTATTTGATGTCAATTTGTATTTTTCTTATTGTGTAATTGTTTTATATACGAAACTGAAAATTTATATGTTCTATTTTATATTTATGTTCGTAGATTTGATGAACTGTAGTTGTCATTTGAATCTTGAAGGAATTTAATGAAATTAGTAAATTTAAATTCAGAAAATTATATATCTGACGGGTTTTTAAAAATTACACGAGTTGGGTGTCCAAATATTACCCGTGAACTATTACTCTCCCGAAGTTTAATGATTTACGTGATCGAATTTACTCAGTAATAAATATTTCTACTATTAGAATTAAACGAATTAGATATGCTAGGAATTAATCCCTATGCCTTTCCCATGCAAAGCAAGCACTCTACCATTTGAGCTACATCCCCTACTATTATACAAAATACAATTATATATAAATCAGAAAACTATTTCAAAACATGTCAACACACTATTATCAAGCAAGTTTCGATCCTTAGGACCTGTGGGTTATGGGCCCACCACGCTTCCGCTGCGCCACTCTGATTTTGCTTTGGTGCAACACGAATAAAGATATATCTTGTACTTTAATTTTTCCACAACTTGGTTTTCGCCAGACCTTATTTAGTGAGGTTTAAACAAGGCAAGAGTATGATGTAGTTATGTTTCGGGGGAGTATTGTAAATAAACATATGTGGACATTACGTACTAGAGAAATTATAATAATATATCTCACTTTACTCTGTTGCATTCTTGTGATGTAAACAATATAATTTTTCACGGGATAAAGTTAGAAATTGTACCCTTTTCTTTTCTTTCAACCTCATCCAAGTTTTCCTCAACAGAGATTGTGTGATTAGGTGCCCTCAACCAATCTTGTGCGTAGGCTTCCACAATTTTAGGTGTTAAGAAACACCTTAAGGCATCTAATACCCTACCACTAGTACTAAATGCACTCTTAGAGCAACTGTGGATATGGATACAACTAGTAGATCCCTTACCATTTTTGTGAGAATAGGAAATATCTCACTATTCACCTTCCACCGCCTAAGCACATCAAATTCAGCAGTTTCTTCCTCTTCAACTATATTTGCACTCAATTAAGTATGCAGTTCAGTCTACTTACTGCTTCCACCACCACACTCCATTTTCTGTTATTTAGCTGGCCTTTCAACCAAGACAAAGTTTTTCGAACTGTAGTTTCAGAATGGACATATTTCTGATTCAAATTGCGAAATAAGGGGATGAAGACCGCACAGAGGTGACAATGTAGGTAGCTGCATAGTCATTAAACAGCTCATCCAATGCACCTTGAACCTTTGCAAAGTAAGATTTGCTTTTTCTTCAACATACAACAGGGCAAATTGGTGAGGCATATTCTCAATCTTATCATTGGGATCCAAAATATTGACATAAAATATCAAGAAACTCATTTTTCTTGATCCCTTCAAATTTTTCAAACTTTAGTTTCATTTGAGACCCCTTACCTAAAAAAAAAAAATAGAACATAGAATCATAGACACGAAAACTCATAGACATATTCACTCATAAATCTTTGAAATTATACACAGAAAAATCATAAACAGTTTACCTTTACATAGCTATATCCCTACTAATGTTTTTATAGTCAAAATACAATCTATATGTAATACAAAAAGTGTAATATAAATCAGAAGGGCATTAACCATTTGGTCCATTAAAGATTTTTTCTATTATTCTATTTTATGTCAATTTGTATTTTTCTTATGTGTAATTGTTTTATATACGAAACTGAAAATTTATATGTTCTATTTTATATTGATTTTCGTAGATTTGATGAATCTGTAGTTGTCATTTGAAACTTGAAGGAATTTAATGAAATTAGTAAATTTAAATTCAGAAATTATATATCTGACGGGTTTTTTAAAAATTACACGAGTTGGGTGTCCAAATATTACCCGTGAACTAGTACTCTCCCGAAGTTTAATGATTTGCGTGATCGAATTTACTCAATAATAAATATTTCTACTATTAGAATTAAATGAATTAGATATGCTAGGAATTAATCCCTATGCCTTTCCCATGCAAAGCAAGCACTCTACCGTTTGAGCTACATCCCCTACTATTATACAAAATACAATTTATATAACACACTATTATCATATGCCAGGTTTCAATCTTAGGACCTGTGGGTTATGGGCCCACCACGCTTCCGCTGCGCCACTCTGATTTTGCTTTGGTGCAACACGAATAAAGATATATCTTGTACTTTAATCTTTCCTACAATTGGTTTTCGCCAGAGCTTATTTAGTGAGGTTTAAACATGGCAAGAGTATGATGTAGTTATGTTTCGGGGGAGTATTGTAAATAAACATATGTGGACATTACATACTAGAGAAATTATAATAATATCTCTCACTTTACTCTGTTGCATTCTTGTGATGTAAACAATATAATTTTTCACGGGATAAGGTTAGAAATTGTACCCTTTTCTTTTCTTTCAACCTCATCCAAGTTTTCCTCACAGAGATTGTGTGATTAGGTGCCCTCAACCAATCTTGTGCGTAGGCTTCCACAATTTTAGGTGTTAAGAAACACCTTAAGGCATCTAATACCCTACCACTAGTACTAAATGCACTCTTAGAGCAACTGTGGATATGGATACAACTAGTAGATCCCTTACCATTTTTGTGAGAATAGGAAATATCTCACTATTAACCTTCCACCGCCTAAGCACATCAAATTCAGCAGTTTCTTCCTCTTCACTATATTTGCACTCAATTAAGTATGCAGTTCAGTCTACTTACTGCTTCCACCACCACACTCCATTTTCTGTTCTTTAGCTGGCCTTTCAACCAAGACAAAGTTTTCGAACTGTAGTTTCAGAATGGACATATTTCTATTCAAATTGCGAAATAAGGGGATGAAGACCGCACAGAGGTGACACTGTAGGTAGCTGCATAGTCATTAAACAGCTCATCCAATGCACCTTGAACCTTTGCAAAGTAAGATTTGCTTTTTCTTCAACATACAACAGGGCAAATTGGTGAGGCATATTCTCAATCTTATCATTGGGATCCAAAATATTGACATAAATTATCAAGAAACTCATTTTTCTTGATCCCTTCCAAAATTTTTCAAACTTTAGTTTCATTTGAGACCCCCTTACCTAAAAAAAAAAAAAATAGAACATAGAATCATAGACACGAGAAAACTCATAGACATATTCACTCAAAATCTTTGAAAATTATACAACAAAAAATCATAAACAGTTTACCTTTACATAGCTATATCCCCTACTAATGTTTTTATAGTCAAAATACAATCTATATGTAATACAAAACGTGTAATATAAATCAGAAGGGCATTAACCATTTGGTCCATTAAAGATTTTTTCTATTATTATATTTGATGTCAATTTGTATTTTTCTTATGTGTAATTGTTTTATATACGAAACTGAAAATTTATATGTTCTATTTTATATTGATTTTCGTAGATTTGATGAACTGTAGTTGTCATTTGAAACTTGAAGGAATTTAATGAAATTAGTAAATTTAAATTCAGAAAATTATATATCTGACGGGTTTTTAAAAATTACACGAGTTGGGTGTCCAAATATTACCCGTGAACTAGTACTCTCCGAAGTTTAATGATTTACGTGATCGAATTTACTAAATTAAAAATATTTCTACTATTAGAATTAAACGAATTAGATATGCTAGGAATTAATCCCTATGCTTTCCCATGCAAAGCAAGCACTCTACCATTTGAGCTACATCCCCTACTATTATACAAAATACAATTTATATATAAATCAGGAAAACTATGAAGACTATTTCAAAACATGTCGACACACTATTATCAGAGCCAGGTTTCAATCCTGGGACCTATGGGTTATGGGCCCACCACGCTTCCGCTACACCACTCTAATTTTGCTTTAGTGCAACACGAATAAAGATATATCTTGTACTTTAATTTTTCCACAACTTGGTTTTCGCCAGAGCTTAATTTAGTGAGGTTTAAACAAGGCAAGAGTATGATGTAGTTATGTTTCGGGGGAGTATTGTAAATAAACATATGTGGACATTACGTACTAGAGAAATTATAATAATATCTCTCACTTTACTCTGTTGCATTCTTGTGATGTAAACAATATAATTTTTCACGGGATAAAGTTAGAAATTGTACCCTTTTCTTTTCTTTCAACCTCATCCAAGTTTTCCTCAACAGAGATTGTGTGATTAGGTGCCCTCAACCAATCTTGTGCGTAGGCTTCCACAATTTTAAGGTGTTAAGAAACACCTTAAGGCATCTAACACCACTACCACTAGTACTAAATGCACTCTTAGAGCAACTGTGGATATGGATAAAACTAGTAGATGCCTTACCATTTTTGTGAGAATAGGAAATATCTCACTATTCACCTTCCACCGCCTAAGCACATCAAATTCAGCAGTTTCTTCCTCTTCCACTATATAAGCACTCAATTAAGTATGCAGTTCAGTCTACTTACTGCTTCCACCACCACTCTCCATTTTCTATTATTTAGCTGGCCTTTCAACCAAGACAAAGTTTTTCGAACTGTAGTTTCAGAATGGACATATTTTGATACAAATTGCGAAATAAGGGGATGAAGACCGCACAGAGGTGACACTGTAGGTAGCTGCATAGTCATTAAACAGCTCATCCAATGCACCTTGAACCTTTGCAAAGTAAGATTTGCTTTTTCTTCAACATACAACAGGGCAAATTGGTGAGGCATATTCTCAATCTTATCATTGGGATCCAAAATATTGACATAACATATCAAGAAACTCATTTTTTCTTGATCCCTCCAAAATTTTTCAAACTTTAGTTTCATTTGAGCCCCCTTACCTAAAAAAAAAAATAGAACATAGAATCATAGACACGAAAAACTCATAGACATATTCACTCATAAATCTTTGAAAATTATACACAGAAAAATCATAAACAGTTTACCTTACATAGCTATATCCCCCTACTAATGTTTTTATAGTCAAAATACGATCTATATGTAATACAAAACGTGTAATATAAATCAGAAGGGCATTAACCATTTGGTCCCACTAAAGATTTTTTCTATTATTCTATTTGATGTCAATTTGTATTTTTCTTATGTGTAATTGTTTTATATACGAAACTGAAAATTTATATGTTCTATTTTATATTTATGTTTGTAGATTTGATGAACTGTAGTTGTCATTTTGAAACTTGAAGGAATTTAATGAAATTAGTAAATTTAAATTCAGAAAATTATATATCTGATCGGGTTTTTAAAAAATTACACGAGTTGGGTGTCCAAATATTACCCGTGAACTAGTACTCTCCCGAAGTTTAATGATTTGTGTTATCGAATTTACTCAATATATAAATATTTCTACTATTAGAATTAAACTAATTAGATATGCTAGGAATTAATCCCTATGCCTTTCCCATGCAAAGCAAGCACTCTACCGTTTGAGCTACATCCCCTACTATTATACAAAATACAATTTATATAACACACTATTATCATAGCCAGGTTTCAATCTTAGGACCTGTGGGTTATGGGCCCACTACGCTTCCGCTGCGCCACTCTGATTTTGCTTTGGTGCAACACGAATAAAGATATATCTTGTACTTTAATCTTTCTACAACTTGGTTTTCGCCAGACCTTATTTAGTGAGGTTTAAACAAGGCAAGAGTATGATGTAGTTATGTTTCGGGGGAGTATTGTAAATAAACATATGTGGACATTACGTACTAGAGAAATTATAATAATATCTCTCACTTTACTCTGTTGCATTCTTGTGATGTAAACAATATAATTTTTCACGGGATAAAGTTAGAAATTGTACCCTTTTCTTTTCTTTCAACCTCATCCAAGTTTTCCTCAACAGAGATTGTGTGATTAGGTGCCCTCAACCAATCTTGTGCATAGGCTTCCACAATTTTAGGTGTTAAGAAACACCTTAAGGCATCTAATACCCTACCACTAATACTAAATGCACTCTTAGAGCAACTGTGGATATGGCATACAACTAGAAGATCCCTTACCATTTTTGTGAGAATAGGAAATATCGCACTATTCACCTTCCACCGCCTAAGCACATCAAATTCAGCAGTTTCTTCCTCTTCCACTATATATAGCACTCAATTAAGTATGCAGCTCAGTCTACTTACTCTTCCACCACCACTCTCCATTTTCTGTTATTTAGCTGGCCTTTCAACCAAGACAAAGTTTTCGAACTGTAGTTTCAGAATGGACATATTTTGATACAAATTGCGAAATAAGGGGATGAAGACCGCACAGAGGTGACACTGTAGGTAGCTAGCTGCATAGTCATTAAACAGCTCATCCAATGCACCTTGAACCTTTGCAAAGTAAGATTTGCTTTTTCTTCAACATACAATAGGGCAAATTGGTGAGGCATATTCTCAATCTTATCATTGGGATCCAAAATATTGACATAACATATCAAGAAACTCATTTTTTCTTGATCCCTCCAAAATTTTTCAAACTTTAGTTTCATTTGAGCCCCCTTACCTAAAAAAAAAAATAGAACATAGAATCATAGACACGAAAAACTCATAGACATATTCACTCATAAATCTTTGAAAATTATACACAGAAAAATCATAAACAGTTTACCTTTACATAGCTATATCCCCTACTAATGTTTTTATAGTCAAAATACGATCTATATGTAATACAAAACGTGTAATATAAATCAAAAGGGCATTAACCATTTGGTCCACTAAAGATTTTTTCTATTATTCTATTTGATGTCAATTTGTATTTTTCTTATGTGTAATTGTTTTATATACGAAACTGAAAATTTATATGTTCTATTTTATATTTATGTTTGTAGATTTGATGAACTGTAGTTGTCATTTGAAACTTGAAGGAATTTAATGAAATTAGTAAATTTAAATTCTGAAAATTATATATCTGACGGGTTTTTAAAAAATTACACGAGCTTGGGTGTCCAAATATTACCCGTGAACTAGTACTCTCCCGAAGTTTAATGATTTACGTGATCGAATTTACTAAATTATAAATATTTCTACTATTAGAATTAAACGAATTAGATATGCTAGGAATTAATCCCTATGCCTTTCCCATGCAAAGCAAGCACTCTACCATTTGAGCTACATCCCCTACTATTATACAAAATACAATTTATGTATAAATCACGAAAACTATTTCAAAAAATGTCGACACACTATTATCAAGCCAAGTTTCGATCCTGGGACCTGTGGGTTATGGGCCCACCACACTTCCGCTGCGCCACTCTGATTTTGCTTTGGTGCAACACGAATAAAGATATATCTTGTACTTTCATTTTTCCACAACTTGGTTTTCGCCAGAGCTTATTTAGTGAGGTTTAAACATGGCAAGAGTATGATGTAGTTATGTTTCGGGGGAGTATTGTAAATAAACATATGTGGACATTACATACTAGAGAAATTATAATAATATATCTCACTTTACTCTGTTGCATTCTTGTGATGTAAACAATATAATTTTTCACGGGATAAAGTTAGAAATTGTACCCTTTTCTTTTCTTTCAACCTCATCCAAGTTTTCCTCAACAGAGATTGTGTGATTAGGTGCCCTCAACCAATCTTGTGCGTAGGCTTCCACAATTTTAGGTGTTAAGAAACACCTTAAGGCATCTAATACCCTACCACTAGTACTAAATGCACTCTTAGAGCAACTGTGGATATGGATACAACTAGTAGATCCCTTACCATTTTTGTGAGAATAGGAAATATCTCACTATTCACCTTCCACCGCCTAAGCACATCAAATTCAGCAGTTTCTTCCTCTTCCAGTATATTTGCACTCAATTAAGTATGCCAGTTCAGTCTACTTACTGCTTCCAACACCACTCTCCATTTTCTGTTATTTAGCTAGGCCTTTCAACCAAGACAAAGTTTTTCGAACTGTAGTTTCAGAATGGACATATTTTTATACAAATTGCGAAATAAGAGGATGAAGACCGCACAGAGGTGACAATGTAGGTAGCTGCATAGTCATTAAACAGCTCATCCAATGCACCTTGAACCTTTGCAAAGTAAGATTTGCTTTTTCTTCAACATACAACAGGGCAAATTGGTGATGCATATTCTCAATCTTATCATTGGGATCCAAAATATTGACATAAAATATCAAGAAAACTCATTTTTTCTTGATCCCTCCAACAATTTTTCAAACTTTAGTTTAATTTGAGACCCCCTTACCTAAAAAAAAAAAAAAATAGAACATAGAATCATAGAAACGAAAAACTCATAGACATATTCACTCATAAATCTTTGAAAATTATACACAGAAAAATCATAAACAGTTTACCTTTACATAGCTATATCCCCTACTAATGTTTTTATAGTCAAAATACAATCTATATGTAATACAAAACGTGTAATATAAATCAGAAGGGCATTAACCATTTGGTCCATTAAAGAGTTTTTCTATTATTCTATTTGATGTCAATTTGTATTTTTCTTATGTGTAATTGTTTTATATACGAAACTGAAAATTTATATGTTCTATTTTATATTTATGTTTGTAGATTTGATGATCTGTAGTTGTCATTTGAAACTTGAAGGAATTTAATGAAATTAGTAAATTTAAATTCAGAAAATTATATATCTGACGGGTTTTTAAAAAATTACACGAGTTGGGTGTCCAAAATATTACCCGTGAACTAGTACTCTCCCGAAGTTTAATGATTTGCTGTGATCGAATTTACTCAATAATAAATATTTCTACTATTAGAATTAAACTGAATTAGATATGCTAGGAATTAATCCCTATGCCTTTCCCATGCAAAGCCAAGCACTCTTACCGTTTGAGCTACATCCCCTACTATTATACAAAATACAAATTTATATAACACACTATTATCATAGCCAGGTTTCAATCTTAGGACCTGTGGGTTATGGGCCCACACGCTTCCGCTGCGCCACTCTGATTTTGCTTTGGTGCAACAAATAAAGATATATCTTGTACTTTAATTTTTCACAACTTGGTTTTCGCCAGAGCTTATTTAGTGAGGTTTAAACAAGGCAAGAGTATGATGTAGTTATGTTTCGGGGAGTATTGTAAATAAACATATGTGGACATTACGTACTAGAGAAATTATAATAATATCTCTCACTTTACTCTGTTGCATTCTTGTGATGTAAACAATATAATTTTTCACGGATAAAGTTAGAAATTGTACCCTTTTCTTTTCTTTCAACCTCATCCAAGTTTTCCTCAACAGAGATTGTGTGATTAGGTGCCCTCAACCAATCTTGTGCGTAGGCTTCCACAATTTTAGGTGTTAAGAAACACCTTAAGGCATCTAATACCCTACCACTAATACTAAATGCACTCTTAGAGCAACTGTGGATATGGATACAACTAGTAGATCCCTTACCATTTTGTGAGAATAGGAAATATCTCACTATTCACCTTCCACCGCCTAAGCACATCAAATTCAGCAGTTCTTCCTCTTCCAACTATATTGCACTCAATTAAGTATGCAGTTCAGTCTACTTACTGCTTCCACCACCACTCTCCATTTTCTGTTATTTAGCTGGCCTTTCAACCAAGACAAAGTTTTTCGAACTGTAGTTTCAGAATGGACATATTTTGATCAAATTGCGAAATAAGGGGATGAAGACCGCACAGAGGTGACACTGTAGGTAGCTGCATAGTCATTAAACAGCTCATCCAATGCACCTTGAACCTTTGCAAAGTAAGATTTGCTTTTTCTTCAACATACAACAGGGCAAATTGGTGAGGCATATTCTCAATCTTATCATTGGATCCAAAATTGACATAAAATATCAAGAAACTCATTTTTTCTTGATCCCTCCACAATTTTTCAAACTTTAGTTTCATTTGAGACCCCCTTACCTAAAAAAAAAATAGAACATAGAATCATAGACACGAAAAACTCATAGACATATTCACTCATAAATCTTTGAAAATTATACACAGAAAAATCATAAACAGTTTACCCTTACATAGCTATATCCCCTACTAATGTTTTTATAGTCAAAATACAATCTATATGTAATACAAAACGTGTAATATAAATCAGAAGGGCATTAACCATTTGGTCCATTAAAGATTTTTTCTATTATTCTATTTGATGTCAATTTGTATTTTTCTTATGTGTAATGTTTTATATACGAAACTGAAAATTTATATGTTCTATTTATATTTATGTTTGTAGATTTGATGAACTGTAGTTGTCATTTGAAACTTGAAGGATTTAATGAAATTAGTAAATTTAAATTCAGAAAATTATATATCTGACGGGTTTTTAAAAAATTACACGAGTTGGGTGTCCAAATATTACCGTGAACTAGTACTCTCCCGAAGTTTAATGATTTACGTGATCGAATTTACTCAATAATAAATATTTCTACTATTAGAATTAAACGAATTAGATATGCTAGGAATTAATCCCTATGCCTTTCCCATGCAAAGCAAGCACTCTACCATTTGAGCTACATCCCCTACTATTATACAAAATACAATTTATATATAAATCACGAAAACTATTTCAAAAAAATGTCGACACACTATTATCAGAGCCA
>NW_017618228.1:0-12899 GCF_001879475.1 Ipomoea nil | reverse complement strand
TTATGTGTATTCTATTATTATGCGTTATGTGATTACTTCATATGATTTATGTACAATTTTGATAGTTCACAGTTTTTTAGTATTATGCCATTGATTATGCACAAAACCATATTGGGAATTATGGGAAAAATATAGAATACTTTCAAACAGTGCACATACTACTAAAAAAAGTCTAACAAATATTTTGTTTCTGCTAATATATATAATCAAACATCCTACTGAATGTAAACATGTACATAATACACATATGACCAAGCATATCATTTCCCTATACTGATAACTGCAAATCTAAAAAAGAAATGTACATAAATAAATAAAAGTAATTAACACAAATAAAAATGTACATAATCATATGAAGTAATACACATAAAAGTATATAGGAATACACATAAAGTATATAATTAATACACATAAACTTTTAAAACAGCACATATCATAATAAAAGTCTATTTTATTACTGCTGAGTTATGTGATTTAACATCGTTCTGTACGTGATACATATTACTACGATGATTAACACTAACATGTGCTTTAATTATCATCCATGCTTGACATTGTGCTAACGTGACAAAACTAGAACCTCCGGAACTTGGGTGCACAAGATATCCATCGCCTGCAATATTTAAAATATCACCCTCAACTTGAGACTGAACAGCAGATTTTATTTTGGAAGCAACCATATTTGCAAGATGCTTCCGTCCCCTTGCTTTGTTATATTTCTTTGAAATAACACTGCTCACCCTCCTATTCCGCAACCCTTTCATCCGCCTAGTAGATGGATCTTTATAACACCACTTGTCGATCCTATGTCACAATCTTCAAATAAACTGCCACCACATTCAGCTTCAAGTCTTCTCTTTGCATCTGCAATTGCTTCTTCACAAATCTTCCGTCCTTCGATATTTTCCTGACTATAAACAGCAAGCCTCTGAAATTTCCTAATGATTTCTAATAACCAAACAGAAGATGCACCATTACCACTATCAACTCTAGACATTATATCAACATTATCAACTTCAACAAACTTTTTTAGTCCACCTCTTCAAAATATACTTCTCGGGGACTTCTGAAACACAATGCACATTTAGAATGCGTAAACAATGACAACACAAAATCCCCAATTCAGTAAACAACTTGCAACTACATCCAATGTCCATTTGTCTACTGTTAAACACCACTTCATGCCTAATAATATCAACATCAGGCCTCCAGACATGATACTTATACACACCATCTTCCAACATCACACACTCTTGATAGCATGATCCACCTTTCAAAAATTGTTCTTCAAACAAATAGTATATCTCAATTGTATAAAATTTCCCTAGCATGCAACAGAATCTTAACATTATCCATCACCATTGTGGGTACACCTTGTGAACACACGAACATCTTCCCCATTCTCTCTACTTCTCCACTCTGATATGACCCCAACAAAAGAGTTATAAAAATCACACAAACCAGATGTCTTGGACAACCTTCTAGAAATAGAGTGATTGGTGGTCTCACTCCTTTGAGAAGATAAAATCCCACCCGAAAAATAATCTTTATTAAAAGCAGGACACCATTTTTCTCTACACCCATACAACTTTTCAATCCAGTGATTATTGTGACATTTATATGTTGTAACCATCCTGAAATAACATGCCATAGATATATTAAAGTAACCTACAAGCATGTCAGTATATAAACATACAGAACAGACTAATGTACATAATCTTATACATGAATACACATAAACTATCAAACAGATACACATAAACTTGATCCAGAAAAATAATTCTGTGTTCTGTATAATATAATCTATAACTATTCATTCAATGATAATCCATGTGTAAACTATTCATTTTTCTCTACACCCATACAACTTTTCAATCCAGTGATTATTGTGACATTTATATGTTGTAACCATCCTGAAATAACATGCCATAGATATATTAAAGTAAACCTACAAGCATGTCAGTATATAACATACAGAACAGACTAATGTACATAATCTTATACATGAAGACACATAAACTATCAAACAGATACACATAAACTTGATCCAGAAAAATAATTCTGTATTCTGTATAATATAATCTACAACTATTCATTCAATGATAATCCATGTGTAAACTAATAATAAAACAAAAAAAAAAAAACAAAATAACGAAGCATACATCAGACACGTACCTCGTCCAGTAAAATTCAAACTCCGCCTCTGTATCCGTATACTTCAACAAGCAATTGAATATATCTAGGAAATCTTTTTGATTTCTTAACCCTTTAATGTGCTTCTTTGAGTTCTCGCCAATATGCCATATACATAGCCGATGTCGTGAACTTGGAAAAACTTGAACAATTGCAGCAGCCATAGCAGCACATTGATCAGTCATTATGCTTTGTGGACTTTTGTAATCCATAGATCTCAAAAATGTCTTAAACAACCATACAAATGACTCAATCTTCTCATTCATCAAAAAACGCATCCAAACATAACATTCATGCAATGGTTATTCATGCCAACAAAAGGTCCACAAATCATGTCATATTTGTTAGTACGATATGTTGTATCGTGAACTAGCAAATCCCCGAACAAATCATAGTCTCTCCTCATCCGTCCATCCCTCCAAAAAAAAACTGCACAACCTTGACTCCAAATCCACCTCAAAATCAAAGTAAAAATCCCTTTCACTTGACTGCCTCCGTTTGAATATTTCAATCAATGTGTTTGAATTGGTACCATCCAATCTGTTCAATGCATCGGTACATAGAGAATTATATGCATCCCTACTTGTAAACCCAACAAGTGGTGATCCCCCTGATTGTGTTTTAAGTAATCTTACACATCTGCAACAGACACACCACTGCTCTTCAAATCAGTAAGATATGATATATGATTCCTAGACACCATCCTATGTGACCTTAGAAGGTAACTCTTGCTTGGTGGAACCAATTCATGATTATGCAACTTCTCATGCTTCGAAACAATCCACATCCCATTCTCATGTAAATCGAATTGGACAAATGCACCACAACCTGTACGACCATCAATTTTAGAATAACACCCTTTTCCTGTACTTCTTTTAAAACCATCCTTCGAAAAATGGAACATCTTCGTTTTCATTGTTTTTGTAGCAGAACTATATCTTTGCTTACCCCTCCTCACGCTAAAACCTACTCTAAAGGCATAATCATTATACATGTCATATGCTTCATCAACCGAACACACTGACATCCCTACCAAATCCTGATCAGCTGCAAATAACATACATTTTAACTACCCATACTGTTAATGTACATAATCCATATCTACAATACACAAAACATATGGCACAATACACATAATCATTAAATACATAAAACCTATATCGCATACTGTTAATGTACATAATCCATAACTACAATACACATACACATATGGCACAATCACATAATCATAAAACCAAACAAATCAAACCATATAATACACGTACAACCTCACTGAAACAACAACTTCAAATCAAACCATACTAACATCCAAAACAACCACGATCAAACAGAAATTCTATATCAATTCTTATATAATTCAACACGAGTTCAATATATTCATCATACATCAAACACAAATACAAAATAAAATCTTAAAAATCAAATACCTGGATTAGCATCCTCTGTATCTACCACTCCAACAGGATCAGTTGTATGCTCTGTCTCCGCCACATCCTGCTGTGCAATCAAATCAGACATGGCTTCCATCCAACAATTGCAGAATACGATGCAAATCGAACAATCAGGTAGCTCTCGTGTTCTCTAATCCAATATGCATGATCGGCGACGACATCATGTCTTTAGAGCCGCTCTCTCACTTCCCTCTTCTTACCGTTTGACGGCGTTAACAGACTAATAAAAAAATTCCGTTACATAACAATTCCATACGGCGTCGTTTTGATGCTGGGCGTACATAGCTCTATACACCGGGGTGTATGGTATAAATTGCCTTATTACTTGGTTTAATTAAATTCTGTTAGTAGGTTATAATAATGATTTTGCATTTTTGCTTTTTTACTTAATATTGTTTTTGTTTTCTTTACCGGGTTGCGTAACAAGTGAACTAAAGAAAGAAAAAAGATTGAGATTAAGGTTGCTTTGGTTATATATCTGGTGGGTTCGGCGGAAACAAAAGAAAAAAAAAGAAAGAAAAGGCGTTGCTTTTGGTTTTAATTGGGCGGACGGCAGAACAGGGGAAGGATATACGAAACAGAGGAAAAAAAAGAGAGCTTGGAGCGGTAGCGCATCAGCGAGGAGAAACTGCAGCAGCAGCGACGAGATTCTAAGGCTTCGTCACAATGGAATTTTGAGCCTCAATCGCAGCTATCTCCTTAAGTTTGGATTACTTTTCTTCGTATCATTCTCCTATCCTGTCAATTATTTATTTAAATTTCTAGAATAGTATTTCGTGAATAGCTATACATTTAATTATGATTCTTGGCTAGAATTTTAATTAGGGATTTGAATTAGTCTAAATTAGATTAATTGACTATTTTTCATGTGTTAATTCTTCAAATTTCAGTTTAATAAGTGAACATGATTATATTTATTTTATATATTTTAATTGTAGATTGTGTGGCTGGCCATTGCATAATTCTAATATTAGGGTTCATAAGAAGAACTGACAGGTGAATTATGAACTTGGAACTCGTAAGATAAACACAATTGGCCTAAACTAGACATAGCTTTAGGTATTTGTGGTGATACTTGATTGTTGCTTAATGGGTTAAATTAATGTTGGTGAGATATCGACTGATCACAGTTAATTGGATACAACCTAGTAGCTCGACGGAGTATTATGATATATTTGAAGCAATCACTATAATTACAAGGATTAATATTTAGGAGAGTTAGCTAATTATCTAATAGTGAACCCAAATCCCTAGTCTTCTCTCAATTGGAATTTTCTTTGCATTAAATTCATAAATATTCTTTTTAATTACATTAATTATATTTATTTGCGTTTTCCTTATCATTAAAATTGATTATTCAAGATAACAGTTAATAGTGTTCTTCGTGGGATCGACCCTGGAATACTCCAGGAATTTATACTGTGATTGATTCTGTGCGCTTGTAGATTATAGCAATAAAAAAACACATTAACTAGAAATTCATCGTTCTTTGAAGATGTATTTCCGTGAAGGTTTAATGAGGGACCTAGCACATTGAAATGAATGTTCCACGTAGCTGAAATTGGAGGGTCTGTAAGAGATCCCGAGCTCGAAGCTAGACGTAGCAAGCGAGCTAGGATTGAAAAATCCTGTGGTCCAGATTTTCTGACGTACATGTTAGAGTGTGATGCGCATATTCTAACTTGTTTATTAGAAAATGAACCGGATTTTTTGACAAGTTTGTTAAAAAACGAGCCTCGAACATATGCAGAAGCTGTAACTTCTATGGATGGACCAATGTGAAAAGAGGCTGCAAAAGTGGAGTATATTCTATCTTAGAGAATCATACTTGGATCTGGTTGATCTTCCTTCAGGTTGTAAAACCTTTGGATCCTAATGGGTCACAAGTTGGAAGATAAAACCTTTGGATCCTAATGGGTCACAAGTTGGAAGATAAACCGGATAGTTTCATTGAAGTACAAGGTCGGGCTTGTAATTGAAGATTACATGCAACCCGAGTGCCACGGTTACTTCGATGTGTATTCTCTCGTGATGAGAATAAAATCCATTAGAATAATACTTGCCATAGCTTCTTAGCGACACTTGGAAGTTCATCAAATGGATGTGAAAAATCGCTTCCTTAATAGACATGGAACGACCTGAGGGTTTTATTGTTTCGCGCTATTGAAAGAAAGTGTGTAAGTTGGTGAAATCATTGTATGGTTTAAAACAGTTGCCTAAGCAATGGCATAGAATGTTTGATCATGCAGTGATGACTAATGAGTTTAGTATAAACGAAAATGACATGTGAGTCTATGCAAGGCATGCGATAGACGGTGATATCACTATTTATTTATACATGATAAACTCATTGTGGGTAGAAATGATCAAATCTAGCAGGAACATGTTAAATTTGAGATTTGACAGGAAGGATATGGGTTTGGCAGACTTAATCTTCGGAATTAAAATCGTGAGAAGACCGGATGGTCAGTGTTAAGCCAATCTCATTATGTTGATTGAATCCTTGCAAGGATGATAATCAAGTGGCTTGGACACCGTTAGATACTAACGTACAACTATCCAAAATCATGGAGATTGTAGTTCTCAGGGAGAATACATTCAGATTATTGGTAGTTTAATTGTATCTAATGAGTTGTACTAGGCATGATGCTGCCTTTGCGGTAAACTCTGTAGTTATACGAGTAACCCTAGTGATACGCAATGGAAGGCAATAGTGAGAGTTATGAGATACTTCAGGTATACTCATGATTTTGGATTGCACTACGTGTGATATCCAGTTGTACTTGAAGAGTATAACATGTTAATCAGATATTCGGATATCAAACTTTAAGGACGTTAAGTCCATGAGTGGTTACGTGTTCACGTAAGCTAGTGCAATCGTTTGTCTGGAAATTCTCGAAACAATCTGTGATAGCTAGATTCACGATGGAATCTAAGCTAAGAGCCTTAGACATGTGCCGTGAAAGGATGAATGGCTACGCCATTTGTTCGAGGATATTCCTATTTGGGAAAACTCGTACCTCCAATGTGTGTGCATTGTGATAGTCAAGCCGCAATTGAAAGACTACAGAGTTATATGTGTATGGTAAGTCTAGACTTATAAGTCGTAGACATAATACCATTGAACAATTTCTCACAACTGGTGTTGTCTCTGTTGACTAGTGAGGTCAAAGGACAACGTAGCGGCCGCTAACTTGAGGGTAAGAAAATGGTTGTTGAGAAATTGGCACGAGGAATGGGTTTGAAGCCCATGGAATAAAAGTTCTATAGTGACACCCAACCAAGCTGGCACCTAGGTTCAATGGGACAGCTAAATTATGGAACGGAGCGTGTCACTGTGGGGGTCTCGGACTCCCTACCAATCCTCGTTTGAACAGTGACTCCGACATGAGGTTAGCACACAGATGCTTTAATGATTCAAATGTCGGTTGACATATGTGAGTATGCTGGATACTCGGTAAAGAATCACCTATGTGAGAGAGAAGCGGGTCGCTTCAAAGGAGAATTGACGGGCTCAATTCTTTAGAAACTCTTGAAGAACCAGTAAGGTGACCCATGACCAAAATGGGCACACCCATGAGAACAAAACAAAGGTTAGAAGGTTCCTATGTGAGATATGTCATCGTCTACACAAACGGCAGTTGGTTCAAAGACATCAAGTTCTACCATACAGCCAGTAGTAAACATATTTTCACAAGACAAGGTTCAAAGGGTAACAACCTACCTATGCAATACAGGATCGACTGTTGAGCACGTATATTCGTGTCGGTTTTTTTTCCTCGTCCTGAAAATCAATTTTCATTCATGTGCGGGATTGTTGGAATTTTTAGCATAAAATGGCAATTTTGAGTGGCTATTTTGTGGTACAAATATATGTGAGGTCCACTTCCGATTTGGGTCGAGTCAAAGTTGATTCGCACTCTTCTTAGTGAAACGAAGAATTTGATATAATGTACGCTCAAAATGAGCAATAGGTGAATGAGAAATTAATTCTCAAAGTGAACCTATTTCTGAGAAGCCACCTACTAATTGTTAGCATTCTCACGAATGATGGATTAAGCATTCGTGCTTAATCAAGAACTTTGGTGCTTTAATTCGAAAGGAAGTTTTAGCTTAATTTGTTAAGCTAATTAAGCTTAAGTGTGATTAGGCTAATTAATTGGGATTTGAAGCTTTTTGGAACATAAATTCGTGTTGTGCGAATTGAAAAGCTCAATTTGGATCTTTGGTTTCTGTAAGCATGAATCATTGGTTTGGCATCAATTCATGCTATGGATTCGGTGTGCACGAGTTAATGCTATATGCATTGATTCGTGCTGCACCGTTTTGGTGCTTGCAGATTATTTAGGTGTGGTATTTGGTCCCCAAATCGTTAAATTTTTTGGGTTTGTACGGACTTCTCGGTCATTTAGATATTTTGAAACATGTCGTTATGATCGGTACGAATTAATCATATATTAATGTCGTGACCGTTGATATTATTTCGATAATAAATACGGTCGTTTCAAACGTTATTATTCAATTATTAAATTGGATTTATGATTGGTTAATGGCCATTATAATGTTTTTAATTCCATTTTCCCTACAAAAGAACTTGGATGGTGGCAGAATGTTTCCAAGCTCTAGATTGAAAACTATCAAAACTCTCTTTATTGTTTTTCTCCTTCCCGTACTCTCACCCCTTGTATTGTTACGGATGAAAATTTCTGCCAACATTTTCCGTAAATTTGTATGGAGTGCTTAACTTGTGTTTTAGTTCGCCGGGCTTTGGGTTTGAGTGCTCAAACGCTAAAGTCGTAGTCCATTTTATTCTGGGAAACTGATGCCACAACGCTCCTAGCATTCTCGGGAGATGTCAAATCGGTTTTAAAGAGAGTGTGTGTACACACGACTCGGGCTTCCTCTTATTTCTTGTGTTGGGTTAAAACCTCATGTTAGAAACCCTTTCTCATTTTATATTTCTTTGTTCTTGGTTTCGTACCAAGTGGTGGGATTAATTTCGTAGAAATTAAATCCCTTGTACTAGTTTCGTACTAATTGGTTTAGAACTTTAGGTAACCTGTGATTTTTAGTAACCATATTTTTCAATCGGTTTTTAGTAAAGTCATAAACCAATTAAACTGGTTGAAACCAGAAAAATAACAAAAGAAAAATATGAAGAGACAAAAATGTCCTTACTAAAAATAGGAAAAGTCATGAGAAGGACTAAAAGTGTCCCAAAAATAATAGTCTGGGATGTTAAATGGCAAAAATGATAGTCTGTGACTAAATTTGGAATTGTCACAAAAGACAAGAGACCTCTGATGAAATTAACTATGATAATAAGTATTATTTAATAAAAGAAATAAAATAAAAATTTAAAAAAACAAACATATGGAGAGCCGAACCGGTTCCCCTTAGTTTTGTCACCTTTTCCATATCGGGGGAAAAAGTGGCATGGGAGCCTTGAGTCCCCTATAAAAGGAGCCTCAAGGCTCCAATTAAAAAATTAAACTTGCACATCCATTGATGGGCAAGCACTGAGCAAGCGAAACTGGCTCGCATTTTAGGAGTCGAAAGATTATTATTACATAAATATATAAAGGGTGTTTTGGGTAAAGGTTTCTCTAACACGTTCAGTACAAACACTGCAAATTGCAGTGTTTGCATCTTCAGCGGTTTGGAGTTAACTATTGCTCCCAACCGCGTGACCTTGGTCAAAACGTTAAAGTCACGTATCCGTCATTTACCAAATATGCATTGACTCTTTGTGCTTAAAGTAGTTATGAACAAATATTGTATTGTTACAGAATCAGTAGTACTCAACAAAATTATTTAATATTTTTTCTCCTATTTATTTTAATAATAATATAATTGAGTTAATACCTCAAATAGTCTCCCGAGTATTAGCAATTTACCAGTTGTGGTCATCCGAGTTTTAAACAGCCTCCAATGGTCCTCCATGTTTTAAAAATAACCACCGGTGGTCTTTTTTTAAGAATTAGGACCACCGAGTGGTTATTTTTTAAAACATGGAGGACCATTGGAGATCATTTAAAACTCGGATGACCACAGTTGGTAAATCACAAATACTCGGAGGACCATTGGAGGCCATTTAAAACTCAGATGACCACAGCTAGTAAATTGCTAATACTCGGAGGACCATGCGAGGTATTAACTCTAATATAATTACACAAATCATATTACATATTGATTTATTAAAATAATTGCAGACAAATGAGTCATATATTATTCAATTAATTGAGTGATACTTTTGCACTAATATTATAATCAAATAAATGTACATTTTCAAATATTAGAATTGTTTATAATTTCACCTTTAATTTTATTATCTAAATATATAAATAATTTTTTTATAACAACATAAATTAATTTGGTAATTGGGCAATTATTTCATCAATTACACAATATAATATTTGTTGTTATAATTTATTGTATATCGATTGAAATATTCTTAAAATATTATAACAAATCAATTTCGTGGAATGCACATGTGAAAATACTAGAATTTTAAGAATATTTGAATCGATATACAATTATATAAGTTATAAAAAAAATATTATATTGTGCAATCTATTTAATATTAAAAATACAACAATATTAAAATGTCTATTCCTATTTTTCGTCACTACTAATATTCAATCCATGATATTTATTTACTCCAATCTATTTATTCGACTTTGTTATTTCGTTTTCATTATTTATAAATAAATAATTTGTTTTTTTTTTTTTTTTTTTTTTCCTTTTAAGAGTTGACGTTATCGGATTCAGATAAAAAATCTGGTGGAGTTGTAGAAGTTGTTATCTTTGGCGGGAAAGAGCCTGGGACTTTCTAGAAATGTCCAATCCAGACGAAACTTAAACTATATGGTTTGAGTGAAAACATGTTGATAGCTAAAGAGTTGGCGTATGACAAGGAATCGTTGAAGACAGAGCATGAAACATTGGTAACACAATTGACCGACGAGCAAAAGAATGTTTACGATTCTGTGATGAATGATATTGATTCCAATGGAGGTGCATTGTTCTTTGTGTATGGTTACGGAGAAACAGACAAGACGTTTGTGTGGAGAACGTTATCATCAAAAATAAGGAGCCACGGTGATATTGTTCTGAATGTTGCTTCCAGTTGAATAGCATATTTGCTCTTGCCGGGAGGCAGGCCGACACATTCTAGATTTGCTATACCACTCTCTTTGAACGAAGACCCACGTGCAATATAATATATCGCAAGGTAGTGACCTTACTGAGCTTATAATAAGGAGCAAATTGATAATATGGGTGAAACACTGATGACGCACAAACACTATTTTTGAGGCTTTAGACAAAACATGAGGGATCTATTGAGGTTCACCATACCGGTAGTGCTGAAAAGACTTTTGGTGGAAAGACAATAGTTTTGGCGGCGATTTTAAACAGATCCTACCTGTTATTCCGAAAGCAACAAGACAGTAGTTGTTGAAGCAAATATTAATTTTTTCATACCTGTTGACAAATTGCAAGGTATTAAGGCTCACCAAGAACTTGAGACTACGAACATTAGTGTAACACCCCAAATTCTAGATACAAGAAGGCCAAAGAAATAAAAGGGAAATTTCAATGCGGAAGCGAATTCAAACTATAAAGCTCAATAGAGGGGTGTTATGCCACGCTTAGGTTACTCTAAACCCAAACGCACAGGCTTACAAGGTTCTAATTACAAATCAATTACAAGGTACAAAACAACTAACTATAGAACACCAATCAACTATACCAACCATTCTAGACAGCACACTCTCAGAAACATCTCTAAGCTAACCTAAAATCATTTTAACAAAATTAGCGATAACGCTAAGTAAAACCACTCCAACACGTAAAGATACATAATTATACTTTTATATTCAAAATAGGTTTTGCAACTGTATGACTACATATAATATATATATATATATATATATATATATATATATATATATATATATATATATATCGTACCAACGAACTCAACTGAAGGATTCCAAAGACAGATACTCAATCAACAATAATCAATTCTAGGGCACTAGACTCATTTCAAGAATAACAAGACTCAATAGGCAATTCAATAGATATAACCAAGTTAACCAATCATGGGATTTCAAGAGTTCATACAACATCAAGTCACAATGGTATATATAAGTAGCCAAAGGAGTTTATATAACAATAGCCAAATGTTCAATATCAATATCAATCAATATCCAACCTTATAACAGGTTCAACATTTACACAAGAGTCCAACATGTACATCAGTCCAACATTATCCACCAAGTAAAGCCTAAGCTTCTTTTGCAAAACAAAGTGGATCGGAGCCGAAGCTCTCCAATTCCACCAAACAAAGTGGAGCCAAAGCTCTCCAATTTCGCCAAACAAAGTGGAGTCGAAGCTCTCCAATTCCGCCAAACTACATACAATAATAATACAATATAGCCAAAGAAATGTATATATATACGATCAAGTTACTCAAGACTCAATTGATATCAAGGAACAAAGATTCATGAAGGAATCACAACTCAAACGGAGGTCAAAGAGTTCACAAAATACCGGGAAAGACTTGCAATGCCCAAAGATCAAACAACAATGCATTGGAAACTAAAGTCAGGGACTCAACTCCCAGGACTTCACGGTCAATGGTGACGGGTAAAAGGAATCCCGTCACTTTTACCCGCATGAAGGCAACGGGCAAGTGTAACGGGAAAATGGTTCCTGCCACACCCTACTACAAAGACACCTTGCGGGTATCCCTCGCGGGAAAACAATGCCCGCGAGACATGCCCGCAAGGCCAAACTCATAGCAGAAGCAGTACGTGAAACAGAAAGCAATATTTCAGTAGAATAGAAGGCTATTTCATCAACACAAGTGTTATAACTCAACAAGAAATTCATACCAACAACTCTAGAATGACAATAGCTCAAAAGGAATCAAGAATAGACATCATAGCTCAAGATCAACACCAAAATATACTCAAGAACAAGTCATTTCTCAAGAACAATATCAAGAATATACTCAGAGATTTTCAAGAACATCAAGAGTATTTATATATGTTGGAAATAGGTTTTGATGGACATGATATTTACCCTTTTAAGCTTAGCAATCCAAAAGCAACCTCAAAGCATCATCCTAGCAACTCATCTCTACCTTGATCAACTAGGAAACTCAAAACCCACCATAGAAATGGGAAGAGATTCTTAAAGATAGGCAAACAAAGGAAGAATGGTGGCTAGAAATGTGAAGGCGTACAA
>NW_017618227.1:0-2500 GCF_001879475.1 Ipomoea nil | reverse complement strand
CTCGACGACGTCGCTGCCGCACGAGACCGACGTACCCCCGTCTCCCGCTCGCTCCTAGGAACGAGGATTGGCGACGAGAACGACCGCTGGCTAGCTCGAGCGACAGTTTGAGTCGTACAAAACGCGTCGGGACGGCAGATTGGAGCTCGACGCCCCTTGCCCTCAAGGTGGACCGAATCCGAGAGCTCGGACAGTCGCCTCGTGCCAAGGCCGCCGCGACGATTCGCGACGACCGTGGAACGTGGCGATGCCTTCTCCGTTCGTCCCGCGCAAAATCCACGCGTGTTGCGAAGACGAGCGCGCAACGAAATGCAAATACGTTAAGCCGTCAGTGCCGTGCGAGGTATGCAACACAGGAAACCGTCGTGCGACCAAGGCCTTGCGCCCTTGTGTCGTCTTGTATGAAGAGGCGTGCTTGGCAGGACGTCGCTGCTCGAGCAGGGATCCAACCTGACCGCACACGCCGATAACCACTCACGCACCGTCTCGCGTCGCAAACAACGCCCCAATCGCTTAGCCGAGGATCGATAGGAACCCGGCCCGGACGAATCCGTGCACGAGTCCCCACCGATGCTGGCCGTCACGGCAGGAACGCCCCGCGTCGATAGGTACGAAAGGTAACCCTTGAATTCCCATCTCGCCGCTCACATTGGTTGTGAGTCCGTCTCGCCATCGGTGAGGTGGAGGAAGCCCTCGAGGAGTGGAATCCCTCGATCAATGCAATACCATACCTCTTGCGAGGTGGTCAGCCCCCACGTCCGTCCGGAGCACAATCATCCTCTAACGAACAGCTTACTAGACGTTGGAAACGGGTCTCGGTAATCACAACCTACTACGGTATGTTGCAGATTCACGGTTGCTCGATTGACCGACAACCCCGCGCCAAACGACGTTTTTTTTGCATGTCCGTCTCCCTCAGTGCCCGCGTCGATAGTTACGAAAGGTAACTACCGAATTTCCATCTCGCGTACGCATTGGTTGTGAGTCCGTCGCGCCATCGGTGGAGGAAGACCTCGAGGAGTGAAAGTCCTCGATCAATACAACACCATACCTCTTGCGAGGTGGGTCAGCCCCCAAGTCCGACGCTAAGACAACGCCCGTTGCGCTTGGGCAGATTCGTAGCGAGCGCACAATCATCCTTTAACGGACAGCTTACTAGACGGGTGACACTGGTGTCGGTAACTTACAAGCCTACTGACGGTATATTGCAGATTCACGGTTGTTTTTTTGCCCAACTTGTTCCACGGCCGTTTTTTGCATGTCCGTCTCGGTCAGATCCGGACGTGTCGTCGAACGAGTGCTGTGGAGGAAGCCCTCGAGGAATGAAAGCCTCGAGCAATACAATATTTCTATCCTCTTGCGAGGTCGGTCAACCCCCACGCCCGACGACACGTACGCTGCACTGCGCTACGCTGGGCGGTTTCATTGCGAACGCCCGCCCTCCGCCCCTACGGCGCACCGTAATTCGTTAACGAACAGCTTACTAGACGATTGGACACGTGCCTCGGCAACTCACAACCTACTGACGGTATATTGCAGATTCACGTTTGCTCGATTGACCGAATTCACGTGCCAATGATGTTTTTTTGCATGTCCGTCTCCGTCCGGTGCGCCGCCGCCCTTGCGACTCGATGGGTCTATGCCGGTCCCAATAATACGTACGAGCGGCGGGAACACTCGTACGAGGCCTACGGGACGAGGGGGGCCCGTCCCAACACGTTCCGAAAAAAGTCGACCGGCACCTCAACTACCATACCCCCCTATAGTAGTTAAAAAAAAAAAACCCCAGTGACAGCAGTAGACACGGTTTGTCCGTAAATCACACGGTCATTTCGGGTGGTTCCGTGCATTTTTTTTCAAATGTTATTGCATGGTCCTTTAGTTTAGAGCATTTTAACAATGCTTGGTAAATTTCAAAGCGTTTGGATGATTATTTCATTGAAAACGACGATGTCCAAATTTATGCCCAGCTGTCCGCAAAGTTCCTTTCTGACTTAGCCAAGTACTTGGGATTGTTGGGAATGTGAGAGGAATATATGGCATATCGTTTGCCTCACTAATTAAATAGTACAATAAGCTCTAAAACAAATGTATATGCCATTTTGGCACGAGAACACGTAAAACGACATAGGCCAAGGCATAACACAGAACCGTCGTAAAAGTACTGGGGTGGCAGGCGGGTAAACCTCTGTTGCGTGATATTTTCCGCATCCGTCCGCAACTGTGCGCAATTGGGCGCCCTCGTTCCGCATAAGTCCGCAACCTCGGCACCCTCGTTCCGCATAAGTCCGCAACCTCGGCACCCCCGTTCCGCGCATAAGTCCGCAACTTGGGCACCCTCGTACCGCAACTTTCCGCAACCTCGGCACCCTCGTACCGCAACTTTCCGCAACCGCCTCGTACCGCAACTTTCGCGCAACCTCAGGCACACCCGTACCGCAACTTTCCGCAACCTCGGCACACCCGTCCGCATAGTCCGCAACCTCGCACCCCCGTACCG
>NW_017618224.1:0-6028 GCF_001879475.1 Ipomoea nil | reverse complement strand
GAAACAGTTTAGGGTCAGTGCCCGTTGTTTCTTTAATTTCTCGCCGAGTCCCTCAATCGAGGCGATTCCTTTTGGCTTTTTCACGGAAACGACTAAGGGTCTGGGCCCTTGTTTCCTATCTCTTCTCGCCGAGTCCCTCAGTCGAGGCGACTCCTTAGGCTTTTTCTTTTCTTAGAAACGGTTTAGGGTCAGTGCCCCATTGTTTCTTTAATTTCTCGCCGAGTCCCTCAGTCGAGGCGACTCTTTTGGCTTTTTCGCGGAAACGACTAAGGGTCTGGGCCTTTTTCCTATCTCTTCTCGCCGAGTCCCTCAGTCGAGGCGACTCCTTAGGCTTTTTCTTTTTATTAGAACAGTTTAGGGTCAGTGCCCGTTGTTTCTTTAATTTCTCGCGAGTCCTCAGTTGAGGCGACTCTTTTGGCTTTTTCACGGAAACGACTAAGGGTCTGGCCTTGGTTCCTATCTCTTCTCACGAGTCCTCAGTCGAGGCGACTCCTTAGGCTTTTTATTTTCTTAGAAACGGTTTAGGGTCAGTGCCCCGTTGTTTCTTTAATTTCTCGCCGAGTCCCTCAGTTGAGGCGACTCCTTTTGGCTTTTTCACAGAAACGACTAACGGTCTTGGCCCTTCATTCCTATCTCTTCTCACGAGTCCTCAGTCGAGGCTTTTTTTTCACGGAAACGACTAAGGGTCTAGGCCCTTGTTTCCTATCTTCTCGCCGAGTCCCTCAGTCGAGGCGACTCCTTAGGCTTTTTCTTTTCTTAGAAACGGTTTAGGGTCAGTGCCCCTTGTTTCTTTAATTTCTCGCCGAGTCCCTCAGTCGAGGCGACTCCTTTTGGCTTTTCAGAAACGACTAAGGGTCTGGGCCCTTGTTTCCTATCTCTTCTCGCCGAGTCCCTCAGTCGAGGCGACTCCTTAGGCTTTTTCTTTTCTTAGAAATGGTTTAGGGTCAGTGCCCATTGTTTCTTTAATTTCTCGCCGAGTCCCTCAGTCGAGGCGACTCCTTTTGGCTTTTTCACGGAAACGACTAAGGGTCTGGGCCCTTGTTCCTATCTCTTCTCACCGAGTCCCTCAGTCGAGGCGACTCCTTAGGCTTTTTCTTTTCTTAGAAATGGTTTAGGGTCAGTGCCCCGTTGTTTCTTTAATTTCTCGCGAGTCCCTCAGTTGAGGCGACTCCTTTTGGCTTTTCACGGAAACGACTAAGGGTCTGGACCTTGGTTCCTATCTCTTCTCACGAGTCCCTCAGTCGAGGCGACTCCTTAGGCTTTTTTTTTCTTAGAAACGGTTTAGGGTCAGTGCCCCGTTGTTTCTTTAATTTTCTCGAGTCCCTCAGTTGAGGCGACTCCTTTTGGCTTTTTCACAGAAACGACTAACGGTCTTGGCCCTTCTTTCCTATCTCTTCTCGCCGAGTCCCTCAGTCGAGGCGACTCCTTTTGGCTTTTTCACCGAAACGACTAAGGGTCTAGGCCCTTGTTCCTACTCGTCTCGCCGAGTCCCTCAGTCGAGGCGACTCCTTAGGCTTTTTTTTTCTTAGAAATGGTTTAGGGTCAGTGCCCCGTTGTTTCTTTAATTTCTCGCCGAGTCCCTCAGTCGAGGCGACTCCTTTTGGCTTTTTCACGGAAACGACTAAGGGTCTGGGCCCTTGGTTCCTATCTCTTCTCACCGAGTCCCTCAGTCGAGGCGACTCCTTAGGCCTTTTCTTTTCTTAGAAACGGTTTAGGGTCAGTGCCCCGTTGTTTCTTTAATTTCTCCGAGTCCCTCAGTTGAGGCGACTCCTTTTGGCTTTTTCACGGAAACGACTAAGGGTCTGGACCTTGGTTCCTATCTCTTCTCACCGAGTCCCTCAGTCGAGGCGACTCTTAGGCTTTTTATTTTCTTAAACGGTTTAGGGTCAGTGCCCGTTGTTTCTTTAATTTCTCGCCGAGTCCCTCAGTTGAGGCGACTCCTTTTTTTTCACAGAAACGACTAACTTTCCTCAGTCGAGGCGACTCCTTTTGGCTTTTTCACGGAAATGACTAAGGGTCTTGGCCCTTGTTTCCTATCTTCTCGCCGAGTCCCTCAGTCGAGGCGACTCCTTAGGCTTTTTCTTTTCTTAGAAATGGTTTAGGGTCAGTGCCCCATTGTTTCTTTAATTTCTCGCCGAGTCCTCAGTCGAGGCGACTCCTTTTGGCTTTTTCGCGGAAACGACTAAGGGTCTGGGCCCTTGTTTCCTATCTCTTCTCGCCGAGTCCCTCAGTCGAGGCGACTCCTTAGGCTTTTTCTTTTCTTAGAAACAGTTTAGGGTCAGTGCCCCGTTGTTTCTTTAATTTCTCGCCGAGTCCCTCAATCGAGGCGATTCCTTTTGGCTTTTTCACGGAAACGACTAAGGGTCTCGGCCCTTGTTTCCTATCTCTTCTCGCCGAGTCCTCATTCGAGGCGACTCCTTAGGTTTCTTAGAAACGGTTTAGGGTCAGTGCCCTATTGTTTTTTAATTTCTCGCCGAGTCCCTCAGTCGAGGCGACTCCTTTTGGCTTTTTCACGGAACGACTAAGGGTCTGGCCCTTGTTTCCTATCTCGTCTCGCCGAGTCCCTCAGTCGAGGCGACTCCTTAGCTTTTTCTTTCTTAGAAACGGTTTAGGGTCAGTGCCCCATTGTTTCTTTAATTTCTCGCGAGTCCCTCAGTCGAGGCGACTCCTTTTGGCCTTTTCGCGGAAACGACTAAGGGTCTGGCCCTTTTTCCTATCTCTTCTCGCCGAGTCCCTCAGTCGAGGCGACTCCTTAGGGTTTTTCTTTTCTTAGAAACAGTTTAGGGTCAGTGCCCCGTTGTTTCTTTAATTTCTCACCGAGTCCCTCAGTCGAGGCGACTCCTTAGGCTTTTATTTTCTTAGAAACGGTTTAGGGTCAGTGCCCCGTTGTTTCTTTTCTCGCCGAGTCCCTCAATTGAGGCGACTCCTTTTGGCTTTTTCACGGAAACGACTAAGGGTGGGACCTTGGTTCCTATCTCTTCTCACCGAGTCCTCAGTCGAGGCGACTCCTTAGGCTTTTTATTTTCTTAGAAACGGTTTAGGGTCAGTGCCCCGTTGTTTCTTAAATTTCTCGCCGAGTCCCTCAGTTGAGGCGATTCCTTTTGGCTTTTTCACAGAAACGACTAACGGTCTTGGCCCTTCTTTCCTATCTCTTCTCGAGTCCTCAGTCAAGGCGACTCCTTTTGGTTTTTCATGGAAACGACTAAGGGTCTAGGCCCTTGTTTCCTATCTCATCTCGCCGAGTCCCTCAGTCGAGGAGACTCCTTAGGCTTTTTCTTTCTTAGAAACGGTTTATGGTCTGTGCCCATTGTTTTTTAATTTCTCGCCGAGTCCCTCAGTCGAGGCGACTCCTTTGGCTTTTTCGCGGAAACGACTAAGGGTCTGGGCCCTTGTTTCCTATCTCTTTCGCCGAGTCCCTCAGTCGAGGCGACTCCTTGGCTTTTTCTTTCTTAGAAACAGTTTAGGGTTAGTGCCCCGTTTTCTTTAATTTCTCGCCGAGTCCTCAATCGAGGCGATTCCTTTTGGCTTTTTCACGGAAACGACTAAGGGTTTGGGCCCTTGTTTCCTATCTCTTCTCGCCGAGTCCCTCAGTCGAGGCGACTCCTTAGGCTTTTTCTTTTCTTAGAAACGGTTTAGGTCAGTGCCCCCATTGTTTCTTTAATTTCGCCGAGTCCCTCAGTCGAGGCGACTCCTTTTGGCTTTTTCACGGAAACGACTAAGGGTCTTGGCCCTTGTTTCCTATCTCGTCTCGCGAGTCCCTCAGTCGAGGCGACTCCTTAAGCTTTTTCTTTTTTAGAAATGGTTTAGGGTCAGTGCCCCTTGTTTCTTTAATTTCTCGCCGAGTCCCTCAGTCGAGGCGACTCCTTTTGGCTTTTTCGCGGAAATGACTAAGGGTCTGGGCCCTTGTTTCCTATCTCTTCTCGCCGAGTCCCTCAGTCGAGGCGACTCCTTAGGCTTTTTCTTTTCTTAGAAACAGTTTAGGGTCAGTGCCCCGTTGTTTCTTTAATTTCTCGCGAGTCCCTCAGTCGAGGCGATTCCTTTTGGCTTTTTCACGGAAACGACTAAGGGTCTCGGCCCTTGTTTCCTATCTCTTCTCGCCGAGTCCCTCAGTCGAGGCGACTCCTTAGGCTTTTTCTTTTCTTAGAAACGGTTTAGGGTCAGTGCCCTATTGTTTGTTTAATTTCTCGCCGAGTCCCTCAGTCGAGGCGACTCCTTTTGGCTTTTTCACGGAAAATGACTAAGGGTCTGGGCCCTTGTTTCCTATCTCGTCTCGCCGAGTCCCTCAGTCGAGGCGACTCCTTAGGCTTTTTCTTTTCTTAGAAACGGTTTAGGGTCAGTGCCCCATTGTTTCTTTAATTTCTCGCCGAGTCCCTCAGTCGAGGCGACTCCTTTTGGCTTTTTCACGGAAACGACTAAGGGTCTGGGCCCTTGTTTCCTATCTCTTCTCGCCGAGTCCCTCAGTCGAGGCGGCTCCTTAGGGTTTTTCTTTTCTTAGAAACGTTTAGGGTCAGTGCCCGTTGTTTCTTTAATTTCTCACCGAGTCCCTCAGTCGAGGCGACTCCTTAGGCTTTTTATTTTCTTAGAAACGGTTTAGGGTCAGTGCCCCGTTGTTTCTTAAATTTCTCGCCGAGTCCCTCAATTGAGGCGACTCCTTTTGGCTTTTTCACGGAAACGACTAAGGGTATGGGACCTTGGTTCCTATCTCTTCTCACCGAGTCCATCAGTCGAGGCGACTCCTTAGGCTTTTTATTTTCTTAGAAACGGTTTAGGGTCAGTGCCCCGTTGTTTCTTAAATTTCTCGCCGAGTCCCTCAGTTGAGGCGATTCCTTTTGGCTTTTTCACAGAAACGACTAACGGTCTTGGCCCTTCTTTCCTATCTCTTCTCGAAGAGTCCCTCAGTCAAGGCGACTCCTTTTGGTTTTTTCATGGAAACGACTAAGGGTCTAGGCCCTTGTTTCCTATCTCATCTCGCCGAGTCCCTCAGTCGAGGAGACTCCTTAGGCTTTTTCTTGTCTTAGAAACGGTTTATGGTCTGTGCCCCATTGTTTCTTTAATTTCTCGCCGAGTCCCTCAGTCGAGGCGACTCCTTTAGGCTTTTTCGCGGAAACGACTAAGGGTCTGGGCCCTTGTTTCCTATCTCTTTTCGCCGAGTCCCTCAGTCGAGGCGACTCCATTGGCTTTTTCATTTCTTAGAAACAGTTTAGGGTCAGTGCCCCGTTGTTTCTTTAATTTCTCGCCGAGTCCCTCAATCGAGGCGATTCCTTTGGCTTTTTCACGGAAACGACTAAGGGTTTGGGCCCTTGTTTCCTATCTCTTCTCGCCGAGTCCCTCAGTCGAGGCGACTCCTTAGGCTTTTTCTTTTCTTAGAAACGGTTTAGGGTCAGTGCCCATTGTTTCTTTAATTTCTCGCCGAGTCCCTCAGTCGAGGCGACTCCTTTTGGCTTTTTCGCGGAAACGACTAAGGGTTTGGGTCCTTGTTTCCTATCTCTTCTCGCCGAGTCCCTCAGTCGAGGCGACTCCTTAGGCTTTTTCTTTTCTTAGAAACAGTTTAGGGTCAGTGCCCCGTTGTTTCTTTAATTTCTCGTCGAGTCCCTCAGTTGAGGCGACTCTTTTGGCTTTTTCACGGAAACGACTAAGGGTCTGAGACCTTGGTTCCTATCTCTTCTCACGAGTCCTCAGTCGAGGCAACTCCTTAGGCTTTTTTATTTTCTTACAAACGGTTTAGGGTCAGTGCCCCGTTGTTTCTTTAATTTGTCGCCGAGTCCCTCAGTTGAGGCGACTCCTTTTGGCTTTTTCACAGAAACGACTAACGGTCTTTGGCCCTTCATTCCTATCTCTTCTCACGAGTCCCTCAGTCGAGGCTACTCCTTTGGCTTTTTCACAGAAACGACTAAGGGTCTAGGCCCTTTTCCTATCTTCTCGCCGAGTCCCTCAGTCGAGGCGACTCCTTAGGCTTTTTCTTTTCTTAGAAACGGTTTAGGGTCAGTGCCCCATTGTTTCTTTTATTTCTCGCCGAGTCCCTCAGTCG